>NW_024426996.1:56369256-56635058 GCF_017311325.1 Ursus maritimus
GGAATGAGGGCTAAGAAAGCTTGTAAAACCCAATACTGAAGGCATACCTCAACAAATACAGAGAGCCACCTCGGGAAATACTGGGGGACTTTTTTGTTCATAGCAATTAAGGAAATATATTTTCAATCTAGGTGAACATTAAGCTAACCAAGCAGATGGACTTTGGTGGCCACATATAACAAAGAATACAGACTGCAGAGTTAGTCCAGAAAAGTCACTAAGTCAACAGCAGCAGCAACAATGAGAACCGTACGAACAAACAGTCAGCAACAGCAAATCCTGGGGGAGGAAGGATGGTGAATTTTATTTCCAGAGTTGTGTATGATATTATTTAAAATGTATGGAAACACCCAAATGAAAAGGAAAGAATGGCCTACAAGCCTGGAAAAAAAGCAGTTAAGAGAAACTTCTACTCAGAAAGCTCAAATATCACCTTAAAAGGCAAAACTTAACATCAGCTATTGTAAATACATTCATAGAAGTAAAAGAAATGATGTTCAAAAGAGGGGTTATTCAACAATGTATCGCCAAATAGAGAACATCAATAAAGTTCTAAAGAAATAAGAAATTCTGAAGTTAAAATGAAAAGTGACTGGAATAAAAGTTTACTTGAGAGGCTCAACAGATCTGAGCAGTCAGAAATTAGAAAATAAATCATGTACCTTGAAGATAGGTCAATTGTTATTTTCCTGTTTTCTGAGCAGAAAATGAAAAGAATGAAGAAAAATAAACAGCCTAATAGACTTTTGGGAGGCTACTAAGCATATCAACCTATGCATAATGGGACTCATACAAAAAGAAGAGAAAGAGAAAGGGGCAGAAAGAATACTTTTGAGAATTAATAGCTAAAAACATCATAAATTTGATGAGAAACATGACACACCCAAAAAGCACAATAAATTCTAAACAGAATAAGCTAGAAAAACCCATATCTAGACATATAGTAAAACTGTCAAAATCAAAGAAATAAAAGACTCACTTGAGAGTAGCAAGACAATAATTCCTCATACACAAGAAATCCTCAGTGAAATTAACAGCTGACTTCTAATGAGAAACCATGGAGGCCAACGGGAGTGAGTAACATATTCAAAAGCTTAAAGGAAAAGACTGTTAACCAAGAATTCTATATCCAGCAAAATTATTCTTCTAAAATGAAAGAAACATTAAAACATTGTCAGAATGGGGCGCCTGGGTGGCACAGTGGTTAAGCATCTGCCTTCGGCTCAGGGCGTGATCCCAGCATTCTGGGATCGAGCCCCACATCAGGCTCCTCTGCTATGAGCCTGCTTCTTCCTCTCCCACTCCCCCTGCTTGTGTTCCCTCTCTCACTGGCTATCTCTGTCGAATAAATAAATAAAACATTGTCAGAAAATTAAAAACAGAATTCATTGCTAGCACCCTGCTCTACAGAAATACAATAGTCAAGATAACCCTTCAGACTGAAATGAAAGGACATTAGACAGTAACTGGAATTCATGTTAAGAAATAAAAGCAACTATATATGTAAACATAAAAAACAGTAGAGTGTATTTTTGCATGTAACCTTTTATTTTTGTATCTGATTTGAAAAGAAAAATGGCATAAATGGAAAGATCTACCATGTACATAGATTGAAAGACTTAATTTGATTATAATGATAGTACTCTTTGAGTTGATCTACACATTTAATATAATCTCTATCAGAACGCCAGCTACCATTTTTCCACAATGCATCTGCCAATTAAAGGGACCTAGATTATCCAAAACAATTTTGAAAAAGAGCAAATTTGAAGGTTTCATACTCCTTGACTTCAACATTTACTATAAACTCAAAAACTTATGATGTACTATATGCTGGCTAAATGCATGCAATAAAAGAAAAAGATAAACTAAACAAGATTGTGTGGAGCTCTTATAAGGATTGACATAGAAAGCAAAGGAAGATAATCAAAAAGTCCAGAAATAAGCTCTTAACACTTTCCACAAGTATGCCAAGACAATCCATTGGGCAAAGAATAGTATTTTCAAAAAATATTGCTGGGACAGATAGACATGCACATGCAAATGAAAGATGCTGAAACCTTCTTTTATAACGTACAAATAATTAACTGAAAATGGTTCATAGATCTAAATTTAAGTCTTATCGTTTTTTTCAAAAGAAAACAGAAGTAGATCATTGGGTCCTTAAATTAGAAAATGACTTCAGAGATACTACACAAAAATTACAAGTGGCAAGGAGAAAAAAAGATAAATTGGTCTTCTTAAAAATCAAACATTTTTTAAAGATTTATTTATTTATTTGAGAGAAAGACAAAGGGAGAGAGCGCATGCCAGTGAACATGTGATTGGGGGTGGGGGCAAAGGAAGAGGAGAGAGAGAATCTCCAGCAGACTCCCTGCTGAACATGGAGCCTGAGGTTGGGCGCTATCCCATGACCCTGAGATCATACCCTTAGCTGCAATCAAGAGTCAGATGCTTAACGGACTGAACTACCCAGGCACCCCCAAATTAAACATTTTTGTGCTAAAAATAATAAAGTAAAAATACAACCTATACAATGGGAGAATTAATTAATTAATTAATTTGTTTATTTATTTAAGTTGAGCCCATGCCCCATGTGGATCTTGAACTCAGGACCCTGAGATCAAGGATCACATGTTTCACCAACTGAACCAGCGAGGCCCCTAAGGAGAAAATATTTTTAAGTCATATCTCTGATAAGGGACTTCTATGTACAATATACTTTAAAAAGCTCACAACTCAATAACAAAAGAGAAATAACCCATTTAAAAAATGAATAGACATTTCGTCAAAGATACAAATGACCAATAAGCACATTAAAAGATACTTAACATTAGTAGCTATTAGAGAAATACAAGTCAATCCCACAAGGAGATCCCACTTTACCCCTATCATGATGACTGTACTTATAAAAGATGAGTAAGAATAACTATTTGCAAATACGTAGAGAAATGAGAACCCTCATTCATTGAAAGTGGGTTGTAAAATAATGCAGCTTTCCTAAAAAGGTCTTTGGTCATTCCTCAAAATGTTTTTTTTTTTTTTAAAGATTTTATTTATTTATTCGACAGAGATAGAGACAGCCAGCCAGAGAGGGAACACAAGCAGGGGGAGTGGGAGAGGAAGAAGCAGGCTCATAGCGGAGGAGCCTGATGTGGGGCTCGATCCCATAACGCCGGGATCATGCCCTGAGCCAAAGGCAGACACTTAACTGCTGTGCCACCCAGGCGCCCCCATTCCTCAAAATGTTAAACATATTGTTGCCTGTGATTTAGTAATTTCAATTCTATATATACACCCAAGAGAAAATAAAACATATGTCCATCCCAAAACTTGTACACAAATGTTTACAGCCACATTATTCATAATAGCCAAAAAGTAGAAACAGTACAAATGTCCGTCCATTTGTATTGAATAGATAGTGGGTATATCTGATCAAATGGATGAGTGAAAAAACAAAACTTGGTGTATAGATAACATAGAACATTATTTGGCAAATAAAATGGTTGACATTCTGAAACATGCTACAATATGGATAAACCTTGAAAACATTATGCTAAGTGAAAAAAGTTAGTAAAAAGTGATTACATATTGTATGATCTCATTTATATGAAATATCCTGAATTGACAAATCTATGTAGACAGTAGTGGTTTCCAGAAGATGGGGGAGGAGATGGAGAATGACTCCTAACGGATATGTGGTTTCTTTCTGGGGTTTAAAATTAGGAGTAATTATTACACAACTCAATATAATAAAAACCAATGACTTAACATTTTAAAAGGGCAAATTTTAGGGCATGTACATTATTTCTCAATAAAGCTGCCACAAAAATAATTGCAGGTGGGAGAAACAAAATTTGAATGCTGACTTCACTTCTGTTTCAGTCTTCATTCCAGGGTGCATATCTTAATAACTATAGGGTTTTACCAGCTTTTAGATTTATACTAAGAAAATCACTGCAATGAGCTGAATGTTTGTCACCCCAAAATTCATATGTTGAAATTGAATGTCCAGTGTGATAATATTTGGAGATGGGCCTTTGGGAAGTGATTAGGTCATGAACAGGGAGTCTTCATGACTGGGAGATAGTGTCCTTATAAAAGAGGTCTGTTGCCCTTTCCACGTTTTGAGGATGGTACCACCTATAAACTAGGTGTGGGCCCTCACCAGATAACAATCTAGCAGTGGTTTGACCTAGTACTTCCCAGTCTCCAGAACTACGAGAAATTTCTATTGTTTATGAGCCCCTCGGTTTATGATGTGTTATTATAGCAGCCCTAATGGACTAACACATCACCACACACCTCTTTACAGAGGCTGTTTCCATTCTACCTGAGGGCTTTTGACTCTAGGGATATCCACATGCATCATCCCATTTTTATTCTTGCCAGAGTCTTGTGAAATTAAGTCACATGATCTCTATTACTGTCTCTGTATAATTGATGAGAAATCATGGGGTCAGGGAGCACAATATAGGTGACCAAATTCACGAATTAAAGAACTGTTAGATTTTCACAAAATTTTAGCTTTTCTGTGCCATGTTCACTTGACTTACCTGTACTTGTGCAGCTGTTGTTGATAAAACCCAGGTAAAGAAGTAGTGTCCCTTCTCAAGCATCCTTTATGCTTCGTCTTTCAGGTTTTGTACCCAGGGATTTCATCAGAGCTTTTCAGTGTCTGCAAGTAAGTACTGGGTATTTATACCCTGGGCAAACCTCATCTGAAAGACATGAAATCATAAATAAATGCCCTAGTTGTCCATCCTTCTGGGCATAGGTTTACATGGTTTGTCAGAGCATGCTGGAAAAGACCCAGTTGTGTACAGATGTTTCACCTCCTTGGTTAAATTTATTCCTACGTATTTTATTCTCTTTAACGTGATTGTAAATGAGATTAAAAAATATATATTTCTCTTCCTGGGGGCACCTGGTGGCTCAGTCGGTTAAGCATCTGCCTTCAGCTCAGGTATGATCTCGGGGTCCTGGGATTGAGCCCCGCATGGGGCTCCCTGCTCAGTGGGGAGTCTGCTTCTCCCTCTCCCTCTGCCCCTCCCCATCGCTCATGCTCTCTCTCTCCCAAATAAATAAATAAAATCTTTTTAAAAAAAAAGATTCCTCTTTCTGATTAATCATTATTAGTGGATGGATACATTTCTGTATGTTGATTTTTGTATCCTGCCCCTTTACTGAATTTGTTTATCAGTTCTAACAGTTTTTTCCTGGAGTCTTTAGGGGTTTTTTTTGTTTGTTTGTTTAATATAAAATCATGTCACCTGCAAAAAATGATGGTTTTACTTCTTTTTAATTTGGATGACATTTATTGTGTTTTCTTGCCTAATTCCTCTTGCAAGCACCTCCACTACTGTGTCAAATAAAAGTGGTGAGAGTGGGCATCCTTGTGTTGTTTCTGATCTTAGAGGAAAAGATTTCAGTAGTTCACCTTTGAGTATGGTATCAGTCTTGGGTGTGTCATATATGGCCTTTGTTAGGTTGAGTACCATCCCTGTATACCACTTTGTTGAGTGTCTTTTTTTTTTTTATCATAAATGGATATTGCATTTTATCAAATGCTCTTTCTGCATCTATTGAAATGATCATATGATTTTTGTCCTTTATTTTTTAAATGTCGTCTACCACATTGATTTGTGGATGTTGAATATATTGTTTTTTCTTCATTCCATGTTTTACTCTTTCTGTTCCTTCATCTTCACCCTAGTTTTCTAGAACAAACTGCAATTGGCCTTATGTATTCAAGTCACTTTCTCAGGTTCTGCTTTCTTCTGTGAAACGCAAACCAAGGCAGACACGAATATGGGTAATTTGGTAATTTGGCCCAATCAAGCTGTATTCTTGAAATACTTATTGGTAACATCATAAAAACACAAATCCTTGCCTTGTGTTTAGCTCTATCTTCTTTCCCATACCTGTCTTTTTATTTTCTATGTGGCCTGAATTATTGTTCCACATATCTTCATACATATATTATTTTGGTAGCAGCTAAAAAGAGGCTTCTGATAATACTTTCCTCAAAAACTCTTATTAGGAAATAGTCTCTGCACAAAGTAAAAGAATTTCTGTTGCCCTTTAAATTCATCATATACACATTCGTGTTTCTCTACTATCTCTACATGTCGAATAGGGCATCTCCTAATTATGAAGCCCATCTGGCTACTTATCCAAGTATCTATGAGTGTGTCTGGACTGACCACAAATAGAAAAATAGAAGAGAAGAAAAGCACATTTTTGTTTTAGAAAACTGTTTTTGTTTTGAGAACTCATAAATTTTTAAGTGATACATTTATATTCAAGATAAATCAGGCTAACTGTATAATAATTATCTGTTTTGACTTCAGAAATTGACTGCATTATGAACACTTTCATTGAAAGGTGAATACAAGAGTACCCAGAGGCCTTTTCAATGGAGCTACAATTAGATGAAACTATATTATTCTTTAGCATGCTGTGTTTCCCATTAGTTGGTGATCAGAAGAAAAACTCCAAAGAAGATCAGTAGGATGCAAGATTGATTACAGACTGATTCAGCAGTGTAATCACTAGCTAGTGCAATCTCAGCATGAATGGAGTCCCCAGAGAGCTAGTTGCTATCTGATAGCTCTACAGAGAGGAGAAATCAAATGACTTCTAGAATGTAGATTGGTTTGGATTGCATTAAACAGGAAAGGATTATATCTCACACTGTCATCCATCCTGGCATCCAAGAACAGTACATCTAAAACATCTCATTTCCACGGAAGGTATACATCAACTTTGCTGCATAGCCTGATTCAGCAACTCCTGGGAAGAAAAGGAAACTGCACAATTGCTATGTGAAAACAGCTGCAATTAATTATCGTGTGCTTTTGGTGCTTCTTGCCAAGGACATAAGACTAATTTTTCATTATTATTCAATTTACATCCCTCATGTTGATAATTCTCCCTTAACATTATAAATCTGAAACATAGCATTTCCTGTCTATAGTAATTATTGCAAACGACCATTGTAAGCATTGGGAATAAGGACAGAAACAATAAAAGGGGAGACTAAATTATTGGGATCTACTTCTAGTTTTGCTAAAAGAAAAAATCTTGTCTATGTAACTATAATTAAATTATTTAACTTACCTATGTTTCAGTAGACTCATCGAAAAACGGGATAATTATATTTGGAATTCCTGAAAGCAGGAGGTCTGAATTTTACAATTTTTACTTAAAAATGTTAGCTATGATTCTATGAATAACTACATAAATTTCAAATAGAATGTAGGCACTTTAAAAACACTGCTGAGCAAAAATAACTGTAGTGAATAATTTACATTTGTATTCTAAATCCTTCTTGTCCATTGATTAAATAACTTAGACAGTTTAGTATAAAGGACAGATTAACAAAACACTTCTGGAAAACAATCACATATGAAGCACACCACTGAAACATCATATCTGTATTGGTTTATCTTAGGGAAGAATGAAGTAGAATATACCTAGCCCTTTCTTATGAAAAGACCCAGAGTAAAATAGAGTTCGTAGAAAAATCCTAGTATTTCTTGATTCTCCTGGGCATCATCCCAGGTTGAAAAGAGCACCAGAAGGGGGCTGGTAAGAGCATATTGACAATGTATCAGAAGATCTTTCTTGGATACAATGGCAACAAATTGAACCTGGAAAATTGTCTAGCAGGGGAGATGGTTTCAGTCTTACTAAGAAAGACCCTTTATGACAACTAACAAGTGGCAATCAGTGTTATTCTAGAAAATCTTCCATTGAACTACTGTATCTAAAGAGAAATTTAGAATTGTTTACGTGGTTTTTATATCTGGGCTCCACACTTCTGCTAGTTCTGCTATACATCTTCAGTGGCTTATATTTTCAATTCATTTTTTAAAATTTTTCCTGTACCTCTTTTTCTTTAACATTCATCAACATTCTCTAGATGACTTGGAATTAGGACTTCAGAGTAATTTTTGATGCCTTTGTCCTTTCTGAGGTCACACTGAGATCTAATATATTTCTTTAGTTGTGATGTTTTTATTGCTATTCCTCTAACTCTTCATCACCATATTTGCCTGGAACCACAGTAATAGCTTTCTAACTGGTTTTTGTTTTAAACTGCAATCCCTGCCAATCCAGCTAGTATAGCACTGCCAAATTAATCATGCTAAAATGTGGATTTCATTTGCCATTCTAGTCTTCAAAATTTTTCAAAAAATCTCCATTGAGTACAAGCTAGAACCACACCCCCCAGATCAATTTAAAATCTAGTCTTGATGCCCTTTGCTAACCTTGCCCTCATTTCCTATTTGTAATAAATGGTCACTCGAGCTTGTCTTGCCATTGCTGCTTCCCAGAGAGATGGACTAGGATTTCGCTAGGCATACCAGTGTCAAACTAGACCCATATAAATGTGGATTTAACATATCATAGGATTTAGAGCACTTACTCTTTGTATGCAAACTTGTTTTGGTTTAATGATATTATGTAGTACCCAAACTAAACAACATAAACTATTAAGTATAAATCTGAATGCATTTCCCACTATTTGTTCAAGGGATAATCTAAGGTTTTAGAAATTTTGCTTGCAGAATGTGTTTATCTGTTTGCTTACTTAGCTTAAGTGAAAGATATTTTGTACTGTAGATTATATAACACTTAAAACAGTAGCACACAAGTAGTTGCCATTAACCAGACATCTGTTGATATGTAAAGTAGATTTCTTATATATTAGACATCAAAAGATACAGCCCCATTAAAATACACACAAGCACAAATACACACGCTTGTCCTCTAGCAGAAACAAATAATTAAAAACTAGTAGATGTTGAAATAATTATTTTAGCAATACAGATCAACAGAAGAAAATAATTACCCATTCAATGAATTAGTATGCTTAGGAAAAATTTGAAAATTACACCAAATTTTAATTATGTTTACAGAAATATAAAAATGCCTGCAATTAGCAGCTCTGAATTCTGTATTTTTCATGGGTTTCACTTTGGAAAAATATAATTTTTCCCTAGTTAACATTTGATTAGGAGTATCTAACCCCTAGGGCCAGTGTTTCTCAAAATGAATCATACTTCTTGTCCAGGCTAAACTTCTAGAGATTTGGATAATCAGCAACCAATATTGTTTAAAAAAAGGTCTCAGATGATTTAAAGGAACAATCAGTGTTGAGAGTCCTTTTCTATCCAGAGTGAATTCGTTCTCTCGATCTCATTCTCTCTCTCTTTTTTCACCATACTGTTTTCCCATCTTGAATCCTTTGCTTATTTTACCTGGCACTTACTTTTTTTTTCCAGCTTTGTTGATATAATATTGACACATAGCACTATGTAAGTTTTCGATGTACTGCATGTTAGTTTCATACACTTACTATGGCTAACTAATTACCACCTTAATATTAGCTAGCATCTTTCTTATGTCACATATTTCTTTTTTGTTGTATGAACACTCAAGATCTCCTTTCGTAACAACTTTCAAGTATATTATACCTTATTGCTAGCTATAATCACAATACTCTGCATTAAATCCCTAGGCTTATTCATCTTCTAACTGGAAATTTTTACCCTTTGACCAACAGCTCTCTCCATTTTCCCTACCCCACAGCCCCTTGCAACCACCATTCTGCTTTCTGTTTCTATGAGTTTGGCTTTTTTAGATTCCATTTATAAATGATACCATACAGCATATGTCATTCTCTGACTTATTTCATTTAGCATGGTGACCTCAGGCTCCACCCATGTAGTCACAAATGGCAGGATTTCCTTCTTTCCCATGGGGGAATAGCATTCCAGTGTGTGTGTGTGTGTGTGTGTGTGTGTGTCTACACCATCTTTATTCATTCATTAGATGAAGGAATCTTAGGTAGTTTCCATAGTTTGACTATTGTGAAATGTTGAAAATAAAAAACAAAACAAAACAAAACTTAGGAGTGAATATACAGTCGACGCTTGAACAATGTGAGGGTTGGGGCACCAAAACCCACAGAGTCAAAAACCTGTGTAAAACTTACGGCTCCCCAAAATCTTAACTATGAATAGCCTACTGTTTACCCAAAGCCTTACCAATAAGATAAACAGTTGGTTAACACACATTCTCTGTGTTGTACGTACTGTATTATTACAATAAACTAGAGAAAAAAATGTTAAGAAAATCATACGGAAGACAAAATACATTATAGTACTGCACTGGGTTTATATTTAAAGAAAATCTGTATGTAACCGGACCTGCACAGTTCAAACTTGTGTTGTTCAAGGGTCAACTGTATTTCTTCAATTTACCGTTTTTATTTCCTTTGGGTATATAACCAGAAGTGGGATTGATAGATTATTTGGTAGCTCTGTTTTTAATTTTTTGGTGAACCTCCATACTGTTTTCTATAGTGGTTGTATCAATTTACATTCCCACCAACAATGCAACAATTGTGGATGCATTCCTCACTTATTTTTTGTTTTTTTTGTTAATAGCCATTCTAACAGATATGACATGATATCTCACTGTGGTTTAATTTGCATTTCCATGATGATTAGTGATGTTGAGCATCTTTATGTACCTGTTGACCATTTATGAATCTTCTTTGAAAAATGTCTATTCAGTTCCTCTGCCCATTTTTAAAATTAGATTACTTGGTTTTATTGTTGCTGAGTTTTATCAGTTTTTTATATATTTTGTATATTAATCTCTTAGAAGATACATGGTTTGCAAATATTTTCTCCCATCCTGTAGGTTGCATTTTCGTTTTGTTGATTGTTTCTTTTGCTGTGCAGAAACTTTTTAGTTTGATGCAGTTTTACTTGTTGCTTTTTTGCTTTTATTGCTTGTGCTTTTGGTTTCGTATCCACAAAATTGTTGCCAAGACATATTTAGTTATATATGAAGGTCTATTTCTGGGCTTTTTATTCTGTTGTATTGATAATCTGTGTCTGTTTTAATAATCTATGTTGGTACCATACTGTTTTGATTACTATAACTTTGTGGTGTAGCTTGAAATCAGGAAATGTGATGCCTCAGGCTTTTTTTATTCCTGAGGTTGCTCTGGCTATTCTGGGTCTTTTGTGGTTCATACAAATTTTTAGGTTTTTTTTTTTTTTTTTCTGTGAAAAATGCCATTAGAATTTTGATAGGAATGCATTGAATCCATAGGTGGCTTTGGGTGGTATGGAGATTTTATCAATAGTAATTCTTCTAATCCATGAACACAGGATATCTTTCCATTTGTATTATCTTCAATTTACTTTATCAAAATCTTGTAGATTTGTGTGTACAGATCTTTCACCTCCTTGGTTAAATTTATTCTTAAGTATTTTATTGTTTTTGTTGCTATTGGACATGGAATTTTTTTTAATTTCTCATTCAGATATGTTGTCACTAATGTATTGAAATGCAACTGACTTCTCTGTTGATTGTGTATCCTGCAACTTTATTAAAATCATTAAGTAGTTCTAACAATTTTTGAGTGGAGTGTTTAGGATTTTCTACATATAGTATCATATGATCTACAAACGGACAATTTTTCTTTTTCCTTTCCTATTTGAATGCCTTTTAGTTCTTGCCTGGTTGCTCTGGCTAGGACATCTAGTACTATGTTGATTAAGAGTGGTGAGATTGGGCATTCTTACCTTGTTTCTAATCTTAAGGGAAAATATTTTAACTTTCCACTGTTGAGTTTGATATCTGTGCAGTTTTCATATATGGCCTTTACTGTGTTGAGGTATGTTCTTTTTTTTTTTTTTAAAGATCTTATTTATTTATTTGAGAGAGAGACTGAGAGCATGAGTGGGGGGAGAGGCAGAAGGAGAAGAAGAGGGATAAGTAGACTCCCTACTGAGCATGGAGCCCAATGCAGGGCTTGATCCCTGGATCCCAAGATCATGACCAGAGCCGAACTCAGATGCTTGACTGACTGAGTTACTCAGGCACCCTTTGATGTCTGTTCTTTTTATACTCAATTTATTGACAATTTTTATCATGAAAATATGTTTCATTTTGTCAAATGCTTTTTCTACATCTTCTGAGATGATATGATTTTTATCCTTCATTTTGTTAGTGTGATATATCACATTTATTGCTTTGCATATATTGAACTATCCTTACATTTTGGGAATAAATCTCACTTGATCATCATATGTGACCCTTAATATGCTGTTCAGTTTTATTTGCTAATACGTTGGGAATTTTTGCATCTATATTTATCAGGGATATTTTATTATAGTTTTCTTTTCTTGTAGTGTCCTTATCTGAGTTTGGTATCATGGTAATACTGCCCTCATAAACTGAGTTTGGGAGTGCTCCTTCATCTTTAATTATTTGAAAGAGTTTGTGAAGGATTGGAATTAATCTTTTTTTTAAAGTGTTTGAAAGAATTCACCAGTGTAACCATTGGTGTTGGCATTATGGGCTTCTCTTTGTTGAGAGGTCCTTGATTATTAATCGAATCTCCTTATTTATTACTGGTGTGTTTATAGTTTTTGTTTATTGTTCAGTTTTGATATATTGAATGTTTATAAGAATTTATCCACTTTTTCTAGGTTTTCCAACTCTTTAGCATATATTTGTTCATAGTAGTCTCTTATAATCTTATGTATTTCTGTGGTTATCAGTTACAATATTTCCTTTTTTATTTTATTTTATTTATTTGAGTTATCTCTTTTTTTTCACCTAGCTAAAGATTTATCAATTTTGTTTATCTTTTCAGAATGTCAACTCAGTTTTGTGGATATTTCGTATTGTTTTTATGTTTCGTATTTCATTTATTTCTGCTCTGATCTTTGTTATTTCCTTTCTTCTGCTATCTTTTAGGCTTAATTTGTTTCTTTCTGGTTAGGGTGCTTACTTGAGGTTTTCCATTTTTCTCAATTTGGTTATCTATTGCTATAACCTTTCTTCTTAGATCTGCTTTTGCAGCTTCACATACATTTGGTATATTGTGTTTCCATTTTCATTTGTTTCAACATATTTTTTAAAATTTCCTTTTTGATTTCTTCTTTGACCCATTTGATTCAAGGATAGGTTGTTTAATTTGTATATATTTGTAAATTTTCTAGCTTTCTTCCTGCTGCCAATTTCTAGTTTCGTACCATTGTGATCTGAAAAAGGTACTTAGTATGATTTCAATTTTCTCAAATTTGTCAAGCCTTTATCATGGTCTATTACGTGATTGGTCCTGGGGAATATTCTGTGTGCACTTGAGGGGAAGGTATATCTATCTTGCTGCTATTAGATGGAATGTTCTATATCTACGTGTTAGGTCCACTTTGTCTAAAGTATGGTTCAAGTCCAACATTTCCTTGTTCATCTTCTATGTGGATCATCTATTCATTGCTTAAAGTAGTGTACTGAAATACCCTATTATTGTATTATTTATTTCCCTCTTTAGATCTACCAGTATTTGCTTAATATATTTAGTTTCTCCAATGTTGGATATGTGTATATTTATGATTATTATATCTTCTTGATGAATTGACCATTTTATCATTATTATCATTATTATTTATCATTATTACCTTCATTACCTCTTGTTATTGGGTTTTGGCTTAAAGTCTATTTTGTGTGATATAAGTGTAGCTACTCCTACTCTTGGTTTGTGTTTGCATGGAGTATCTTTTCCACCACTATACTTTGAACCTGTGTGTGTCTTCAAAGCTGAAGTGAGTCTCTGGTATAATTGGGTCTTTTTTTGTCCTCTTTTATCTATTTAGCCACTATGCCTTTTTTAAAAGATTAATTAATTAGTTTATTTATTTATTTATTTATTTGGGAGAGAGAGAGTGGGAGCAGGCAGAGGGGCAGAAGGAGAGGGAGAGAATCTCAAGCAGACTCCCCACTGAGCATGGAGCCCAAAACGGAGCTCTATCCCAGGACCCTGAGATCATGACCTAAGCCAAAATCAAGAGTTGGACACTTAATCGACTGAGCCACCTAGGCACCCCTAGCCACTATAACCTTTTAATTGGAGAATTCAATCATTTAAATTTAAAGTAGTTATTGGTAGGTAAGGATTTACTAACACCATTTTGTAATTGTTTTCTGTCTATTTTGTAGTTTCCTTGTTTCATTTTGACTCTCCTAATGCTTTCCTTGTGAATTGGTGACTTTCTTAGTGGTATGCTCTATTTCTCTCTTCCTTATCTTTTGTGAATCTACAATAGGCTTTTGTTTTGTGGTTTCCATGAGGTTTCCCTAAAACTGTGTTGGCATCATTTAAGGTACATTGGGCCTTGGACATACTGGGTACTCAATATAATTTCTATTTTATTTAACACTTAGCTTTTCTTTCTTAGTAAGTTGATAGATAAATCATTTTGAGAATTATTTTTAAGTGAATCCTCTTTATCCAATTACAATATGACAGTCATTATATAAGGTAAGATCTTACATAGAAGAAATGACTCTAAGAAAATGCATTAACATATTCATCAAAACTTACTTCAGTGAGAATTGTGTTTATATGTATATATGTATTTTATAAAACACCTGATAGAATTTCTTAACCAAATAGTTGTTTATTTTTGTCATGGTATGTAACGAGATATCCAGAGACAAGCATTTTATGACTGGTGGGGCACAAACACGATGACATTAAAGAACGCAACATTTTATTTTATTTTATTTTACTTTATTTTATTTATTGTATTGTATTGTATTATGATTTTTTAAAGAACCAAACATTTTAAATTATCACTTGGACATCCTAATATCTTAAGGCTATATCCTATCCTTTTGGTTTTAAGATGGCTGGTATATCCAGGTCACTCTGTTTTCCAGCCTGAATGAAAATGGCATATCAAGGAAAACAATGCATGGGTTATAATAAGCAAAACACAACTTTACTTCTGCTATGACTTATTTAGTTGATCATCCCTGGCTGCAAAGGGATAGAATTGGTAACTGGCTCCAATTCTAATTCATGCAACACCAAGCAGTCTAATGTTAATTAAATAGGAAAGTATAATTTTAGGAGAAGCTAATAGCAGAAACTACCACAAATACATAATTAGTACCAACTATTTAGAAAGCATGGCTTTGTGTTCTTGGATAAGTATTATGTTATTTATATTCACCTTAAGTGGTGAGATGTTAATTTCATATTTTTACTCTTTTAGAAACTTATGGATGAAATAGCATAAGTAATTTGTGTATGAACATTTAGTTAGTAAATAGTAAAATTTGAATTTGAAATCTAGTCTTCTGAATCTAAAATCTTGGTTATTATACACAGAAATGCATCTATTCTATTTTGTCACCTTATGAGAAAAATAAAAGTGAAAGAAAAATAAAAAAGAAAGATGGATTGTGAAGAAATTCTTTGGCATTGGTTAACGGAATTTTTTTGAACACCACAAACTTCTGCAAACAACCTTGACATTAATTTGATACAAGTGTGAGATATCAGATGATGCCTCTATAGAACAAATCCCAAAGGCAATATAAAATCTTTATCCATTAGGTTCAACTCCAGGGTTCTGCAAAAATTTTGCTCCTAAAGTAGATTCCAATAAACAAGAATGATTTAGTCAGCAAGGACAATGTAACACTGATGCTACAACCATCCTTCAAAACTATGCACAATTGCACATTATTATTTTCCTGTACCCAGCTTTCAACATAAGTCTTAAGAGCCTGTATGTCAGCATAATGTAAGCACTGCATCACCAGTCTAGTTACAAATTTTCTTCATAGGGAAATAAATGATGTTTATCTTTCCTGTTATTTCTGACCCTTCTGTGCTTGACCTTTATATTGCATTTTGTTCTAAAGAAGATTCAGACCTTGAAAGGGTGTGTATATTTGATAACAGTAGGCTAAGCTAGTGTTTTCCTTTTCCCCCTTAATCATAATTTTCAATCAAATGAACGTAGCATTTTATTTCATGACCAAACATTGTGGTATATCTTATATTTTATGGTTTATATACATTTAATTTTAAGTAATTATTTTCATTTCTTCATCTTTTCATAGAATACAGTGAAGTTTATTCCATATTACAACCCTATTATATTTGACACCTTTAAAATTTTACTGCATGTTTAAATTCACCTTGGAGACTGTCTTTATCTTATTTTATCAATTGTCCTAATATATAATTTCTATCTTTATTCCCTGCTTTAATATAGATATTTTACACTGTATAACTATTTGCCTGTTGAGTTTATGTAATGATTTAGTAGAAAGAATGCAAACCTGGAGCTAGGAAATCTGAGTTAATATCCCACTGCCATTTAGTAGTTGAGTATCCTAAGGAAAATAACTTTAAGGTTTTAGTGTTTTAGTTTTCTTCTCTGAAATAGGAGGATAATAATGCCAATCCTACCTGGTGTCTGTGAATGTTTCAAGAATCAAGTGTGTATCAAATTCATACATACTGAAAAAGTGTACTCTATAAATGCAACATTATTTTAGCATTCATAATTTCATCTTATCTGATACAGTATTTGCCTACAATCCAAGAATTATGAAGATTAATACGATGAAGATTATATCCCATATTGACAGAGGAAATTTTTGGACTTTCTCCAGAAGTATTTTAGATATAACTGATGGTTATAAATTTTTTTTGACTGGTATTTCAATTTAGGCAACATAGCATCTTAGAAAATCAATTTGCCTTTTATTGTCCTTGATGAAAATTCTATTCAAATAAAATGTATTTAAATCTTATTAAATGTAGTTATTGAAATAAAAAGAATCTTTCTCCTTGAGGACTTTCTTGGAGGAGATAGAATAATCACAACAATGAGACAATTGCCATAATGAAGGGAGAGAGAAAACACAATAGGAATACAGATGGGAGATGATTGATGGTTAAGTTAATGCCAAGATAGTGTGAAATTAAAAATAAAGAGGCAACCATAATCAGAGTTGACTAAGTAGAAACTTTCTCTCATAATGACAATTGAGGCTATTTTGGAAATTTTTTAAAGCAAATAGCAGAATTTTGTCACTTGAGAAGTTTCTGGAAATGATTGCATTAATCATCCCTCAGAATTATAATAGAACACTGGGCCAAAAGTTGAGGCATCACAAATAAGTTGGTATAGTAAATTTGGAGCAGATTCAAAATAGCACCATAAAGATGATAACAATTTTAAAGATAAGCGCTAAGGTAAAGCATCAAAAATTTAAATATGATCATATTGTAATATTTCTCTGTGTGTAGCTGGAATGGATCCCTTTAATCAGTTAAAAAAAAAAAGCAAAAAACAATGTAAGAACACTTTGAAGCCTGATACATATTTTAATGGTTGTTCAATATATTGATTTTCCACATTATTTGTCTACTCTTGTCTTATAGCTTCATTAAATAATCTCTTCCTTTTTTAAAATTGTTGACATCCCTGTTTCCCTTATGAAAATTTTGAGAAAAACTGTTTTTATGTCTACTTTGCGAAATGGACTAAAAAGATCAACAATTAAACTTAGATAAGCCATTTGCAGGCTTGGCAAAATGATTGGTAATTAAAACTATGATCTTAGCACACCTTTTTTGAAGATTAAGTAGCATTCCACAAATTATTGTTACAGCTCCACAGAGCAAATAAACAAAGATGTTTTAAGATGTGCAGACATTGATACTTTTTAAAATAAAACTTAAATTGTATTAGTCATTTGGTGATATCACCCTCCTAGAATGGGAGATGTATTATATCCTTGTTTTGTTTTATAATAAGGCTTAACAGAATCATTTTCCTTTTAGCATGAAGTCTAAGTTTTAAGCAAGGAAAATAAAGAACAGAGATTTGGAACTTGCCAAATTTTTCATTTCCCTTTGCTTTATTTTTCTACATTGCTTATATTTCTGAAACACCTATTACACCCAAGATAATCCTCTCAATTAGAATGCCTTCCCTTAATTGATCTTCCAAACTCCTGTTTATCATCTAAAATACTTATGAGAGTATCATCTCCTTTCTTCATCCTTGGTATTCTTCAGATGGAATTAACCAAGGTTCCTTCTGGGATACCTCTAAAATTTATTCAAGCTTAACAGTAAGAATGACTAATTTTGTTTCAAGATTCTCAACACTTCAATAATTGCCCTTCTACCATCCATGTTAGAATAAAATCATCTTGATATACCTATCCTGAGTGCAATAGTTAGAATTTCAGCTACGCTTTCATTCCTTACTCATGCTTTGCATGGCTTCACCTCTTGGCTAACCCTTGGTATTTACCCCATATTCACAAGCCTGGGGTAGGCAACCATGAGTTTTATCCATACCATTTTTCAAGAAGCTGAGAATTTTGTCTTATCTTCTCTAAACATTCCTTCCATTCATAATACTTTTCTTATGTTTTCAGTCATGCATTTCACTTATCCATCCTCCTTAGCTACAAAAATACGATGTGATTCAACTCAAAACCATCACTTTCATTTTGTTTACCTTTCAAATTACCATTCTACTTTTTACTAGTCATCCATCAGAAAACACCTAAAAGATAAGACTCAGTTAATCATTTCAAATTCTTCATGACTCATTGTATCAATCATGATAATGGAATCCTGTTCCATAAAGTTACCCTGATACCCTGGCTAATATACCAGCAATCTCTGGATCATGTGGCTCTTACTGTCCACAGTAATTAGAGAAGTAGGAGAAACGATAGAGTGGCTTTCAGTGGTAATTAAATATGTTAGTCAAAGTATAATATCTTATTTTTTTCACATTTCATTACTAACATTAGTCACTCAAATCACCCATCTGTAAATTACAGAGAAGGGTAGACTCTGTGTGCCTGCAAGAAGAGAACTGTATATTGGTGAGCAATAGTAGCATCTGACACACATTTGTTCTTTCTTCTTTTGTTTATAGACTTTTATATCTGTCTCACCACAAAGTTGTTTATGATTATTATTATTTCACTTCATACCTATTTCAGTCCCCATGTCCTTTACTTTCTATTCAGTATTTGACACGTTTATTTCTTAAATGTTTTTTTCTTCTATGGTTTTGGAATTTTCTGTCCAGCTCTTTCCTTTATTTTTCTTAACTTTTCTTTATTATTCTTAACTGGTACATTTTTTTTTTTTATATTCCACAATTTTATGTGTATCATTCTCAGGTTTCTGTTTTTATCTCTCTTTTATTTTTTCCTATAAAATATCATCTACTTACATGATTTTACTATTTGTGTATGCCTCTCATTTTTACACACTCGGTTTTATTCTCTTGACTCCTCATCCCCCATTTCTTAAATTAAATAATTCATAATATAAATGCATACTAGAAACTCAGCTATACTCAAACTCAATTAACTCACCCAAACTCAGAGTTTCCTTTGCTTTCAATAACATCTTAATGATGATCTAAATATGCATCTAGGCCGTAATATAATCCCTCCTTTCACATTTTCCCTTCCAGTATCCAAATCCAATATTCACTTTTTAGGCAGTTATTTATCTCCTACTGTGAGGTATAAAATTATGCTAGATGTGTCAAATACATAAATGAGTAATACATGATTTTTGTCCTTGAGTTGTTCATAACCTACTTGGACAGGTAGATTAAATATTAAAGCATTGACAAATACAATATGGTATATTCTACAAATATGAAACATAGTTTCTAATGAGAACTCAGAGGTGAGAAAGTCTATTGATTCTAGTCCCCAAACTATTTTAGAAAATAGTATATTTCTTGTTGGTTTGCTAGGACTGGCACAACAAATATCATGGACTAATTGGTTTAAACAACAGAAATGAGTTTTTCCTGGTACTAGAGGCTAGAAGTCCAAGGTGAAGGTGTAAGCATGTTTGGTTTCTAATGAGGCTTCTCTCTTTGGTCTGTTGATGGTCACCTCACCCTGTGTTCTCACCTGTTCTTTCTTCTGGGCACAAATGCCCCTGGTGTGTTTTTGTGTATCCAAATATACTCTTCTTATAAAGTCAGATTGGATTAAGGACCATCCTAATGGCTTCATTTGAACTCAATCACTTCCTTAAAGGTTCTATCTCCAGATACAGTTATATTCTGAGATATGGAGGTGTAGGTTTCAACATATTAATTTTGGAGGTATATACTTCAGCCCATAATAACTTCCTTCTAGGTTATTCTAAATTTTAGAACTTTTAAGTGATCTCTATATGCTCATCCTTCACCTTCCAGAATGGTCTGCTTACAGTCATAAGTAATTGATTGAAATAATGAATGCTTATATACCAGAGATTCAAAAAGAAATCATCTTATATGTCTCTCTCCATTGAAAACATTAACTTTATATAGCCTTTATTTTACTTATCTTAAAACAGAGATATCATTTGCTTTATGTTAATATTATCTAACAGTTATGAATCTCTTCAATATAGAAAAATGTGCAGCAAAAATGATTAAATCTGAATTTATCTTCTTGATATTCAGGCAGGTCCTGGATGAATTCCATAAATATCTGAATAATCTTTGCGCAGATCACTGAAATCCACAAGAGGGTTTTTAGACTAAAGTCCCAGAATAGTAGAGATTTTCCAAATGACATAGCTTTGGATTTTAAAACTTATGTAGGGGCTTATCATAGCTTTTGTTGTTTCTGCTGTATTTTATGTTGATAGATTAAATGACTAATAGATGAAAGATGTTGCTATTTTATGAATTTCAGAGATTCATCAGTGCTATCGAACTTTATGGTTATGTACACATATTTTCTTCTTTAACCAGATTTTTAAGTTATTTTTGTTAATATATTAAAATGTAAATATTGCTTGTGGGTAAATTTTAATTATAAGTGATGTTAAGTTATAGAGCTACATTGAAAATTTCTTTGTCATCTAGTTAGATAAGCAGGAAATATGTATCAAACATATCAGTAAAGTTAGCATTTCGTGATTGTATGTACCCATATTTTCTTCTTTAACCAGATTTTTAAGTTATTTTTGTTAATATATTAAAATGTAAATATTGCTTGTGGGTAAATTTTAATTATAAGTGATGTTAAGTTATAGAGCTACATTGAAAATTTCTTTGTCATCTAGTTAGATAAGCAGGAAATATGTATCAAACATATCAGTAAAGTTAGCATTTCGTGATCAGTTAGTATGTACAAAATACTGTTCCAAGTTCTTTACAAATATTATATATTTCATTTTCCAGCACCAACATGAAATAGATATTATTATTATTATTATTATTACCATTATTATTATTTATCATATTTTTTACATGTGGGAATCGAGATTCTTACTGGTGAACAGTTTTGCTTGAGGGTTCATAGTTTTAAGCTGAAAAACTAAGATTCAGCTCTAGAGTTGACTCTCTTAAGCACTGGATACTCTATTGTGACAAATACACTTCTGTTTTCACCAAGCTCACTACCTGGTTCCCAAGAGAGGGTGTGGAAAAGAGTTTAACTTAGAGTAGGTCTTAGAACTTTATGATGTAGCATTATATTGGACATGTCACAACTTGAACTAACAATCCATAAACTCCAGGCCAACCTTTTCTGGCAAAACCTAATCAAATGTATAGATTCTACAGTACATCCCCAGTTCTTGTTGCAATGTTCCATGATTCATTACTTGCATGTAACACCCAGTGCGCCATGCAATATGTGCCCTCCTTAATACCCGTCACCGGCCTATCCCAATCCCCCACCTCCCTCCCCTCTGAAGCCCTCAGTTTGTTTCCCAGAGTCCACAGTATGTTTATTTTAACATAAAGGAACTTTTCTTTAGATCTGAAGAAAATAATACAAATGAAAGGAATATTTCAAGCATAATCCTGGATCTATATTCACTGTCATCTCATCACATGCTTTTGTTGCTGTTGTTTTGTTTTGTTTTGTTTTAACAAACAAAAATAAAATTCCAAACTGAATTTTTAGATTAAAAAAATGTATAGATTCTAAAAAGGAATGATGATTAGAGCTCATAATAACCCAGAGCATGTATGGCATATGTGATTTTTCTATTTATTGTATTCTCTTCCTCAAAGCAGTAAGCACCACGTTTTCCTGGCCAATTTAAAAAGAGAGAGAGAGAAAGAGAAAAGAAAAAAAGAAGACTCTTTTGCTCATATAAAACCCTCCGAAGTCTCAATTCTGGTAGGGAAGGGATGAAAGGGAGGGAAGGAGTAGGATCTCTATTGCTATTAAAACAGGGTTTCTCTGGATTTGTCATCTGCTGCAGACTGAATATTTCTGTTCCCCCAAAATTCATATGTTGAAACCTAATCCCCCATGTGATGGTATTAGGAGGTGTGGCTTTTGGGAGGTGACTAGGTCATAAGGGCAAAGTCCTCATGAATGGAATTAGTGGCCTCATATAAAAGACACCAGAAACCTCTTCTGCCATGTGAGGACACAGGGGAAAGATGATGATACATGAACCAGGAGGTAGGCAAGCTCTCACCAGACACTGAATTTGCTAGCATCATGATCTTGGAATTCTCCAGCCTCCAGAACCATGAAAATAAATTTCTGTTGTTTATTAGCCACTCAGTTTATAGCATTTTGTTAGAGCAGCTTGAATGGGTTAAGGCATCTACTGATATGTTACTTCCATGCCCTTATCTTTCAACATTTACCCAAAAATTATTTCTGAGATTATTCAGAAGTAGCTACATGTGTGTATGTGTGTACATATTATTTCCAAAAAGAGTGGTTTCAACTGCAGTATGCCATTCTCCTCTTTCCTTTGCTAATTAAGCTCTGATTCCTCACCTTGGTGTATCCAATGCCTACAAGTAGTGTGTACGTACACAAACTCTGCAGCTGTGTGCTGCCACTCCCACAGGAGCTGATGCAACACACGTACAGCCATGGCTCTGGTCCCATCTCCTGCAAATGCTGGTGCCATGGTGTGGAGGAACTATCCCCTCTGGAATGTCCCCACCGCAGATGTAACCCAGTTGGGCATTTAATTAATACTCTGTGCTCTCTGATGAAGCAAGAGCGGATCACCTACTTACACATACCTTCTGGGGTGGCTCACCTTGCCACGTCTCCGCCCAAATAGTGCTGCCTTGTACTCCCAATGCATCACAGAGATATCGTGATGACAAACTTCACTTTTTGCAAGGAGATCTCTTCTTATTCTGGAGAAGTACAAACCCTGGTGTCGAGGTGGGAGGTCAGCCACATTCAAAGGTTTTCTTCTTTCACTCTACAGTATTGCTTTCAAAGCAGCCATAGCTACCTTGTGGTTTTCATCCTGGAATGAGTTTCTTCTTAGGGATTCCCCATCTTGTATAAATTTGTAATTTATTCCACCAATCCTGTAGACTTGATGTGAGTTGATTAAATTCTAGGTAAGCACAGCTTAGAGTCAAAATTGGAATTTTTATGATCACCCCCTGGCCTATCAGATAATCTACATGTTTTATTAAGCATTCATGACAAAGTTACTTGCATTGTTCTTTCCCTTTCTGATTATACCAAAATCCTAAAAAGATGTTCCCTATTGGTCTATATTGTTTGTTGTTTTTTTTTGTTTATCATTTGTTTCATGCATCCAAATTTTAGATTTGAACAACTAAAAAAAAATCAGGCTTTAAAATTTCTTATTTGTATATTAAAAATTGTACATTCCAAAAATCATTTGAACAACAAAAAATTGGCAGTCTGGTTAAACTGCATTTAACCTGTAGAACATCTTGGACCAGCTTGGTTGTGAAAGCATGTCTTTTTCTTATTTTTTGTTTCTTATAGCAGCTACCACTGTAGAGATTACATGGAATACCCTGCATAAATGTTTGATTGTTTACATAATCAAATTGTAGAAAATCTATAGTTGTCTTATAATGTTTTTCTAAATGATAGCAAAATATGGTACCACATTATTATTTAACTGAGCAATAGAGATAACATTTACAGTGCTTTGTATCTTACCTAATATTTTATTAAAAACAATATTTTGTGCCTTATTTCAACAAAAATCAAAATTTCAAGAAGTCCAAGAACACATACATATATAGAATACATAGAATTTCCTTTCAGGCTAGTGTAATTGTTAACTATGTAGTGGTTTATATTTAAAACCATGATCCAAACAAATTCAGCATGACATTCCATAAAATCTCCCAAAATTAAAATTGTGTAGTTCTACCTCGCAGGGTAAACTGGCTGATGTTTTGGAGAAAGGCTTTAAATCTGTCATTTTTCAATCCCTCTTCTCCTATTTCACATCTTCTTTCCTTCTTGCTTGCTATGCTCCCATTCATCACAGACACCACAGCTGTAACAACAGCACTATTCTTCACTCTTAAATCATTGCCTGTCTCTGCCACTGTCATGGCCAGTCTTTGAAACAGGAAAAAGAAAACCCAGAACAGCAGTTGCAATAGCACAAGCATCATAAATGTTCCCCAGGACTCCCATCTCACAATCCATTTGTGCCAAGTCTAGGTACAGATCTCCTCGCACTACTGACTAGCAAATCATACAGGTGCTGTAATTGTGGGGTAGATGACAGTCACCCAGCACATCTTCTGGTTCAAGAAGGAGAGAGATTTAGAGTTCATGGCCTTCTGAATGTAAATAAATTAGCAATATCCTCTCTAAAATAGGTCATCTGAAACAGACCATTTTGGTAAAATTGGTTAGAAAAGGCTTTAATTATTTCAAGTTTGAGTTTAAATATGACACATGACAGTGGTTTTTGCACAAAGAAAAATATTCTTTCCAGGTCACCATTCATCACTTATCATATGTGTCACTGGTGTCTGGAAGAATTAAGCAAAAGAAGACAAATGATGGAGCCCATCTCTCACTAATAATCTAAATACTAATTTGCTTATGACTTCTTTCATTTATTCATCAAATATTGATTATATGATAGCCCTAAACATAAGAGCATTTAATGACTATTTGATGAATGAATGAAAAAATCCATAAGCATATAAATGAAAGTACAAAACTGACAATTTTTTAAGCTTCTGGAAGCTTAAATTTTATTAGAGGAAATGAGACATAATCATAAAAGCTTTAGGATAAGAAATCCAAAGTGTCTGGTAACAACCAAATGACCAAATTTTATTTATTTACATCTATAAAAAGATATAGATATAGATATATATGATATGTGTATGGTATATATTCATAATATCTATATGACATATATCTATATGATACCTGTTTATATGACATTGACAATAGATATTGTCAATGATCTCTTATTATCTGTAATTAAATGATCTGTAATTAAATGTAATTGCAACAAAGAAGAAAGCACACCATGGAAAGCTGGAGTATGTCAGTAACAGGGCAAAAGAGAGGACTTAAAAGATTTGGCTGTTGTAAGAGATTTGGGGGAGGATTCAGGGAAGTGGGCTTTGCTCTAAATTGTAAGCTCTCAGATGGAGGTAATTCTATCATTTGGCATTTTAATAGATCCTATCTAGAAGGTGAGGGGAATGAAGCAAGTCTACAGTTATATTCAGAAATCATTGAAGAATGCACATGCTTTTATGTTGATACATGTTGATCGTAGGGAGGCCCCGCCCACTGGTGTTCTATGAAACTGTTTAGGTTCCACAGAATCCCCTGGCTTAGCTGTGACTAGCGAACTCCCACCAACACCTAACTGACAATACCAGAGCAGTTCTTTGTGGTCAGAAATCACTTTCTCTTTTTTCAAAATGCATCAATGTCCTGGCAATTTAAGAGGTATTCACTGAAATGGAAAAATTAAATAAAACCAACATAATGGTGAATGGAAAAAAAAAGTAGAAACAAAGATAAAAAGAGTTCCTATTGTATGACTTCATGTATATAAAGTTAAGAAGCAAAAATATCAAATACATGGTATTAAAAGTCAGGCTAGTGATTACTTTTGGGGAAAAATTGTGATCTGCGAAGAAAACAAGGATGACTTCTGGTTTATTTTTTGAGCTGGGTACTGGGTATACAGGTGTATTTGCTTTGTGACTCTTGATTTGTGTACTTTGGGTTGGTCCACTTGGGGTTGGTTCACTTTTCTGTATGTATATTAACCTTTCAAGGAAAGATCATAAATAAAAATAAAAATTAAAAAATACAAAATAAACTCAACTAAATGTGAAAACTCACAAGTGAAAGCTAAATATTTAAGATGCTCAGAGGACATTTGAATGAAATTAATTTAATTTTCAATGCAATTGAGGTAGGGTATGCAAAAGACATAACCAGGATCCACTATCAGAGGGGACACTTAGGAGTCCCCCATCTCCATGCACACAGAGCTGGAAACTGAAGGGAGTACAATTGTGCTTTCCCATGATGCTACTCATTAAAGAGAGGGCTCTGTCCCTTGAGAGAAAGGAAGAAAACAGCAGAAAAGGAGAGCAGGGATGCCACATTCTCTTTCCTTTGGAAAGAGATGAGACTTCAAAGTACATGACTGACCACATCTCCCAAGTCATGTGTCTGTGGAGATAGACTGGTGAAAGATTAAAGCGCACATGTGACAGAAAGAACCAGAAACTCTAATCACGGGCAAGGCTGAGCTGACTACACTATGGCTGCTAAGTCAGAGGTCTTTTTCCTCTGGGACAAGCCACTGTCCTCCCCAAGAGGCAGAACCATCGGCCAAGCAGCTAGTCACAACAGCTGTTGGAGTAGAACAAGATGCTGGGGATCCAGGAGAAGGTGGCAGTGAAAGAATAAAAGGAAACAGACAGAATACAGGCATTCCACTATATGCTTCTATTCAAAAGCACAGTGGTGATGACGATTTAGCAAAATAGACAAGTGAGAATAATTTTTACATTTTTTTGCCTAAATTTATTGTATTCTTCTGGGTTCCTCAGGTTCTGAATGGCATTGTAATATTTTAGTTATATTTGGACTTTCTATCTGAACAACTGAGTTCAAATACTTGCTCCGTTCTAAGTTCATCATCTGTAAATGAGAATAATGAGGAAAATATCAGGACATTTGTCATAGATTTCGTGTGAGAATTAAAAATATATATACTAATAATAGTTTAGCCCTCCTAGGACTTTATAAGAATTACAAGTGATAATATGTATAAAACATTTAGAATACTTAGTGCACATTTCAGGACTATGTAATATTTACTATTATTTTTATTTTTATCATCATCGTCATCTTAATCATCTTCTGAATTATCATTTTACTAACTCTGGCCTTGATTTTATTTCTCCAGCCTTTCCTTCATACTGATACCAAAGTAATCATTTAGAAAGGCAATTTGGGTCACATTATGTGCCAGTTTACAATTATCCGGGGAACCGTAATTAACTTGCAAAATGAAAATGTGTTTATATGGTCTATTAGGCCATTCATAATTTATTTTCTGAACATCCTTTCAGATTCACACCCTACCTCTTGCAACATGCATCTTCAAAGTTAGCCATAGCGAGCTCATTAGCTGCCCACTAAAACCGCTTTGTTTCATCTTCCCTTGCTGTGCCCCAGACAATGCTGCACTCTGCCTGGAAAGCTCTCCCTCCACTGCTGGACCCACACTCCCCACCTAAGATGCTCCTGGAGTATCACTTCTCAGGAAGCCTTCTTACTCCTTTGCTACTTTGGCATATAAGTTTGTATACCCCAGACTTAACATCGTCTGCATAGAATTCTGAGGTAGTTCTTAAAATACAGCACTATATTGGCCTTTTCATTTGCCTGTACTTAGTAGATGCTTAATGTATATTTAGTGATCAAATAAAGAATGAGATGCCAGAATAATATGGAATATAAAAATTACCGCCACATAAGCATGAAGAAGTCAAGTTTTACAGAACTTCAGAGTGTCTATGAAATTCTGCAAATTTGGTGTGAACAAAAGAGCACAATTATGTAATTTTTGCATGGCTTTTTATATCAGCTCAGATATTTTGGGTGGGGGGTCCTTCAGTGAGCAAGAATGTCATCTGTTGAATAACTTTGGATGCCAGAAGTTCTTCCTATGTTTACAGACACTTAAGCTTACAACAATTCCATGTTATAATGTTATCTCTATTTTATAAGTGAGTAAACTGAGACTGACAAAATTAAACATTGGTCTGGATTCAAATAAAGGCTTCTAGAGGCCAAAGATTTTGCTTGTTTTATGGCTACTGTCCCATCTCAGAAGAATACCTGAGTTTTGCTAAACATATGACAATACTTTCCCATTTAATTCTGATGCAAACATTATTTAGTTCAAGTAACTAAAGTTTATTGGCTTTATTTATTTACATTAGCATATTCTCCCAAGGAAAATGAGAGTATTTGTTTGTATATAGAAGAAAAAAATATGTTTTTAAAAAATTAGTATGATTTTTAAAGAATAAGAAAATTTAATACAATACATGTTTTTCTGGGTTGCCTGGTAGCTTAGTCTGTTGGGCGTTCAGCTCTTGATTTCAGCTTGGGTCATTGTCTTAGGGTCAAGGAATTGAGCTCTGTGTTTGGCTCTACTCTCTACATGGAGTCTGCTTGGAATTCTCTCTTTCCCTCTGCCCCTACCTCCACTCTCTCTCTCTCTCTCTCAAATAAATATGTTAAAAAAAAATTGTTTTTCTGAGTCAGCAGTTCTCCAAACCAATTCTTTAACTTGCTGCCTAGTGGTTATATAATTATGGGAAAGTCACTTAACTCTCCAGGCCACAGTTTTTGTTTTCTTATTTTCAGAAGGATGAGTATAAATAAAAGATATCACAGTGTTTTATTGCCCTTTGGGTCCATCAACTCTGATTTGTCATTCAATGTCTTCCACCTTGTAAATATTAAAGTTATTACATGATCATGTCTATTTTTGCAGAGTTAATTAAATTACCACTTACTGTCTACATTATAGCATCCTCAAATTTCTTTTGAATCCCCAGCAGAGATATGAAACATAATTTGTATGTAGTAATTTAATTTATATGATCATTTGGGGCATATTTCAAAGTGCTAAGATAAATGACCATCCTATTAATTTTTTTCCTTCCATATTCTGCATAAAAAGAAATGTGGTTTATAAAGAAAAAAGTTTTTAACCACAAGTTGAATTTCATAACTGTAAAGGGGAATTTTATTTTGTGCATGCACCAGACAGACCAGCAGGATGTATTTAATTTTTTCATCCTACATCAATTCAGTAACTATAAGGTGTTCATTTGGAAAAAGTATTTTTTTAATATACACAAAATAAAAATTCAAATGAAACAATTCACTTGCATTTAAAGTTGGTGCACTATATTTTGTAACTTCATTAATCATTAAGACTGTGCAATAAACAAGATATAAAATAGTGCACATTTAAAGAGAACTGGAAACACCTATTCAAAATTATTTTTGCACCTAAGTAAAATTTTACCTGAATATAGGTAACTAGATTGTGATATATCCCAAATTAATTGTCTTTTTAAGTCTCATTAAAATATAATTACATTCTTTTGCCCTTTGACCATAACTTTCACACGCAGGACAGATGTGTTTGCTTTCTTATTAATAATGTTTTTATGATATGACAGCAACAAGCTGTCACACATTTATTTGTTTTTTTTTTTTTGTAAAAATAACTATGAAGTTTTGTTTCATATATATATATACATATATATACACACACACACATATATACACACACATATGTATGTATATATAAAACTTATTTGCTTCTTTGACCTATATGATACTTGACTCATCAGATATTTCTTTAAGCACATCTCATATCTGGTTGATATCACAAACATTCATCCATTTGTATGCAGGTGAATCTGCCATTCATTGTCTGAGGTTCTGTTTTATGGGATTTCAGACTGTAAAAGCATAACAATGAACAGTAGGGTGAACCACAAATGAGATTATAACTATAAGCAAGGTCTTATGAGTCAGTTGGGACAGTTACTTTCCTGCTTTTCACAATCATGTTAGAGCTTTTTAAAGCTCTGTTGTCACATAAAAGGTAAAAAGGTTTTACTTAGAACAGAACTTTTTTTTTTTTTAATTATCTATTTATTTAACAGAGAGTGAGACACTGAGAGAGGGAACACAAGCAGAGGGAGTGAGAGAGGGAGAAGCAGGCTTCCCACCGGGCAAGGAGCCTGACGCGGGGCTCGATCCCAGGACACTGGGATCATGACATGAGCCGAAGGTAGACGTCCAACGACTGAGCCACCCAGGTGCCCCAGAAACAGAACTTTTAAAGGAGAGAAGAAACTAGTAGAATACCCTCTGGAATTCTTTGTTTTACTTAAATAAGTCATTTTTAACCATTAAGTATTAGTATTTATCTTAAAATCTCATCTTGAGTATCAGGTATGAGGAATGGTGTAAACAGATTCCCATTGGTTACATCTTTTTAAAAGAGATTACAGCTTCCATGTGAGATATCATAAATTTCTTACTTTTCCTTCATAATTATCTTGATGACTACTTGCCAGGGAATTTTTTTTTTTTTTTGTATAGTTGACGCATGATGTTACATTAGTTTCAGGTGTACAGCATAGTGATTCAAAAAATTTATACATTATGCTACACTCACTGTAAGTGCAGCTGCCATCTGTCACCATGCAAGGCTATTACAGTATCACTGACTATATCCCTTAGGCTCTGCCTTTTACTTCATCATACAAATGCCTCACAAATTCTCTGTGTCTCAGTGTCTGCGTGTATAAAATGGGGAGACTAGTCATGACCTCAGTGATGTGTTACAAGGATTACATGAACAAATTATGTGAAGAACTAAAATAGAGGGCTCCTTAATAACAATGAGGATAACAGAAACCTAAAAGATTAGTGATCAAGTGTCAGTTCTTCACCATAAAAAGCAAGTGGTTACAATTACTATGATGAGTGGGTAAGGAAGAGTGACACCTGGGAAGGTTGATCACAGAGAGGCTTAGAGATTAATGAAAAATGGTATCCTTAGATGACCAAGAAATTTTACTCCATGTATACAATAAAAATAAATTGAGAATGTATCTTCAAAACCAATTGACTGAAAGTGAAGCCTGTCCCCAAGAAATACTCAACAGTGTCATAGCAGGGCTATAATGGCAATGATTTCCCCAGACCTTCCCCAAATGATCATACAGCCATTTAATTAGTTAACAATATGGTATGGAAGGAGAAATACCTAGTTTTGGATTTTAAAAATAGATTTTTAAAATTGTGGTAAAATGTACATAATATAAAATGTATCATTTTCACCATTTTTAGGCATACAGTTCAGTGGCAGTAAGTACCTTCGACAATCATCACCATCTGTCTCCAGAACCTTTTCATCTTTCCAAACTGAAGCTCTGTACCTATAAAACACTAATTTCTCATTATCCCCTCTCCCTGTCCCCTGGCCACCACCATGATACTTTATGTCACTATGACTTTCACTACTCTAGATACCTCTGATGAGTGGAATCATACATCATTGTCCTTTTGTGTCTGGCTGATTTCATTTTGCATAATGTATTCAAGGTTCATCCACATTGCAGTATGTGTCAGAATTTAATTCCCTTTTAAGGATGAATAATAATTTATTGTGAGTGCATGTCAGAGAATTACAGAAAATTGGGATATACCCATGAAATGCTACTGGGCTCTGGTAGAAATGGGGTACTTGTCCTTGTGACAAAAAGTGACTATGGGATGAAAACTAAGTACCAGCAGTAATTCACAAGAAGATGGAAGTAGTACATTCATGTTTAGGCATGAACAGTTCAAAGAACACACATAAACTGCATGATAAATTATCCCAAACTTTGATGTCACCACCACTCTTGCAACTCTGCTTAACCCTATGGTTTCATGGAGCTGTTTACAGCCTACTGAAAAAGGAAAAAGGTTAATGCTGATCTATATACGAGTAAACTAGATAATTTGGGGAGGTAAAAAAAAAAGGACTCTAATTGCACTAAAATTATATTCAGAAGTTGTCCTAAAAGATAGTGGTGAGTAGAAATCCTACCAAAGTCAGACCATCAAGTGGTATACCCAGGGATCTTCTCATTGAAAAAGAAGTGGCCTGAGGTATGACTATATACCAGTTCATAGGCAATGAAGAATGGCTTGGCTGGTTGTTGAGGACCCAAGAAGGACAAAGGCTGGAGGGTCAGAGAAAAGGGAAGCTAGAGGAAGAGGCATGTGGATAACCTACAGAAAAGGGTATGTCTTATTTGAAAACGCCAATGATGGAAGGACCAGAGGAGAACAAAGAACTTAATGAGTTGACATTTACTAGATTTTGTCTAGTAAATGCCAGCACAAGGTTAGTATGAAGAGAGTAGCTGTGGTGTCAGAGTTGGAGATATTCATGACTCTAACAATGTACACATCAGCATAGATGATTTAGGTATTGCCCCAAACTGATGTTTACACTGGTAGCAGTATAGACATATATTAAGCCCTGATAAGGTGCCATTCCTCTTGGAGACTAGCCAGCTACTTGGTTGCACATTGATTATACTGACTCTGTATGCCCTGGAGGGGCAGCAATTTGTCTTGATGGTACTCAAGACATCTTCCAGGTATAAGCTTTCTTTCCTGTCTTCAGGGCCTCAGCTGTCACTATTATCTGAGGACTTACAGAGTATTTGAACCATTAATACTGAACCTGATGTGACATTGTATTTGACCAAATGATGCATTTTACAGTAAAGGAGTTATCAGGAGATACATAATTAGGGATCTACTGATCATATCACTAAATGGACTACCCAGGAACTTTCAGCCTGAGAGAATGATGGAATGGCATTTTAAAGGAACAGCTGAGACACTAAATTGATGAGATTGTGTGAGTATAGAGTGCTGTCCTTTAGGACAAATTAAATTGATAACCATTATATGATGGTGTGTTCCCAAGAGATAGAATACATAGATCCAGGAACCATTGGGTGGGTATAGTAGGGAACAGGTTTACTTTACTCCTCCTCCTTGTACTCCCTTGAGAAAGTTGTGCTTCTTTTCTCCCCAACTCTAGGTTCTACAGATGGACATATTCAGGTTCCCAGGAGGTAAGCTTCCACCAAGGGACACCAGCTGCCATTTTGTCATTTTGCACTCTTTTTTTGCCAAGAGACCAGCATGGCAGGGGTAACTGATCCAGATCATCAGGATAAGTTCGATCTATTACACACTGAGTGAAGAACGTAATACCTTTGGCACCCAGGTAATTACTGGGACAGCTCTACAGCTCTTTGTCTTCCCTGGTGAATTTGGCAGTAAATCAACAAATGCCATGATTTTTTTTTTTTTTTTAAGAGAGAGTTGGGGCAGGAGGCAGCGAGGGGCAGATGGAAAGAGAGACTCCCAAGCAGGCTCCATACCCATGCAGGGCTTGCTCTCACAACACTGAGACCATGACCTGAGCCAAAATCAAGAGTCAGACACTTAACCAATGGAGCCACCCAGGTGCCCCATCAGCTGTGATCTTAAAAGAATGTAATGAGCCATGTTGAAACCATGCAGGGATGGGAATCTAGTCTACCATGTCAGATCAGCGACTGAGTCCATTTGAGGTGTTCATTGAGCATAAGAGAAACTTAGGATGATTACAAATGGTTAACGAGAAGGAAAATGATAGTTTTCAAGTGTGGTCCTGCAGCTGCAAAGGTAAGGATTGTAGTCATCTATCAATAGATGATTTAAGTTTCCCTAAGAAAACACAAGAAACTTGGTGGAGCTGTCTCCAAATGGGATAAACCTATCATAGAAAGTTGATCCAATTGGTGCTGGGATATACTCCATGCAAGCCGCCGCGCACTGCCCAGATCCCCCTTCCACAGAGGCAAACGTTCCCCGTCTGTTGGAAGTGTTGCCTGCTGACTGATCAGTGAATTCATTCCTGGACATGTTCCTCAGCTGAAGGGAAATTTCTTGCCCAAAGCAATAGCTTTGCTTAGTGGCAGCCTTCATCAGATGACTTGTCCTTTTATAGCACAAAATCCAAATCTCTTCTCTCAATCTGGAACTTCTGTGAAAGACTATCCCAGTTCATAGCTTTCCCAGGGGATTAGTTTAGGCTTTGGCTGCAAGTGCTATTGTACTTTTACTTCTACCCAAATCTACTTCTTTTTCTTAGATTTTTCTTGTTTGCTTGTTTTTTGTTTTGTTTTGTTGCTTTTTTGTCGTCTTCTTTTTTTTTTGCTTTGTTGTTGTTCTTTTTCCTATAAACACTGCCCAGTAAAAGTCCTGCTTGCAATTTCTTGGGGAATCTGTCTCAAGACATCTACAATTAAATGACAACATTTAGTGGAAAAGATGGACAAGCAAAGATTTAACCAAAATATAATGTGAAAAAATACAGTGTAAGGAGGTCTAGAGTAGTGATCCGAGGATACCACTAGAGGCCCAGAGCGTCTGGGGAGCAAGTATATTATCTCCTCTGCCTGGGAACTGGGGGGAGGGGAGATCATTAAAAGCTTTACCCTTGGTATCACTAGTCTAGCTGCAGTCTATAAAATGGATGCCAGCAGCTGGAGGTCTGAAAGAGTCCTCTTCTGTGGGACTCTAAATCTGGAGAACACATAGGCCAATTGGTTTTCTGGGGGGAGATTTAAATATACTTTTAATCAAACCTCATTTCTCTGATACAGATCATTGCCAGGGCTGAAGGCCCAAATGTCTCTGCCTTTAAGGATTCTGGGTATTTAAAGCATTGGCACAGCAATCTGGGTTTCTTTGGAACTAAAAGTGGGATTGCTGTGTCCTTTGCCATTTGGTTTTAAAATGGGGAACCACTCTTCCTCCATCATGCATTTTGGACAGCAATTTGGACAGTAATTCTTTTTTTAGAGAAGAAAAGCCCAACCTTTAGATTTATATTCCCATTATAATGCTAAACACACCTCTGCATTTACACTTTTAAGTTATTATTACAGTGCTTCTTTCTCATAGCTGAACTCTAGAGAAAAGATAAATGTGTGTGATTTTGGATATGTCTTATTTGCATATCAATCTTAAATAATGGATGGAAAGGCAGCTAGAAAACCCTGCAATACTCCTCTAAGATTTCAGAGATATCATTAACTCTGACCCTAAGGTGCAGGACATATTCCTTTGAATTAGTAGCTGATGTGGAATAGAAACAAAGAAATTGGATTCGAAGAGATCAAAGAATTTTGTGGAAGTGAATAATATAGATGTGCATTACCCCATAATAAAACTACTAACCACATGGTGACTTAATTTAAAATAAGTAAAATTAATTACATTTAAAAATTCAGTTCCCTAGTCACAGTAGTCACCTCACAAATGTAATTCAGACAGCAACAGGCTATTCTTATTACAGTGTCTGATGACAATGGGGTTTTAATAAATAATTGTTAATGAACATATTGACTACACTGCTATTTCCAGTGCCTGATATCATAGGTAGTTTGCCTCATCCAATTTTTGTGCTTTTTTGCATTTTCTAGAAAAAAGTTGAAAAACCCTGTTGAGTTTTCTTCTTAGATCTTTGAGAGTCACAATTTCTTTGAAATCACACTATCAATCCAGTCGTAGAAAACTCTGAACCTCTGTGCACCAATAGGTTTTGTAAATAAGTGAATTAGGCCAGGTGGAAACTGTAAAAATGGTAGAGAACTTGTCCTATGTGATGGGGCAGCCACCACTTAGTTTCAAATTTTCTCCTGCAATGCAAATTCTCTGTGGTGACACTACTGACTTTTTTGTTATTACTATTATTTTATATTAATGACAGTCTACCAAACTTCTTCACTCTGTAAACATTTTCTTTTTCTTTTCTTTTTTTTTTAAGTGGCATCACATTTTTATAATTTTAATAGTCGAAGGGAAGGATTTTGCTCTGCCTGTCTTATAGCTGAGGACAGGGAGGGCTTGAAAGGGTACACCTACCCCAGGCAGGAGTAGAGGTGACCAAGGAGCCGCCATACTGACCACCTGTGGCTGACTGGTGAAACCATCTGTCCTCCCTCCCTTCTTTCTATCCTTCCCTCTCTCCCTCCCCCCCTTCCTTTCTCTCCCCCAGTAGCTCTCCAAGAGCTACTGAGCTAGAAGTTGGGAACACAAAAGAGAGGAGGCCAGACAGAACTGTGGCCTTCCTGGAGATTTCAGTGAAGGTGTCCCAAACTGTTAAGTGTGTGTGGTGGGCCTGACAGTTGGGGAACTGTCAGTGACCTGAGGTAGTCTGGGGTGTCATACGGGTGGCTTCCGGCATTCAACAACCAAAGAGTAAACCAAAAGAGGCTTTCAAAAAAATAAACTAGTTTCATTGTCCCTTATCTATAATATACTTACATGATGAATATTATTTCACATAAATCTCTTATGTAAAGTAAATGAGCCCATGTTTTGCTATTGTATGATTCCACTGAGTACTACTGATTATTTCAAATTTCATTCTAGGGGATGTGTACCCTTCCAAATGACATGTATAATTTTATTCAGATCAAAGTTCCCTTTGCTTCTACTCTCTTCACCTGTTCCCACTACTTGTCTTGATAGAATCAGTAACTACTCATGGACTGACTGACACCAGCTTTATTACAGAATAAGTTTATTCTATAATTATGGAAATTTAAAAAGAAAGGGCATAGAGATACTTGAATAAATTGGGGAAGCAAAATATAATTACATGTTTAAATGTTTCTTTAGTAATTTCACTTCTAGTCCACAAAATTAGGAGACATTAAGTACCTACATATTTTAGGTGAATTTCAAGTGGAAGGGCTGGTCCAAACAAAATCAATGTGTGCAATTTTTGAGGCAGTTTGATAGTACCAATAGACAAAATATTCCTGTATGACATTTTCATAAATAACCCAAGAAGTATGGTCTCCAATTAATTCCAGTATATTTGCTAATACTGTTCTTTCATGTGCTAATGTTCTGTGATCATTGTGATTAAAACATATAAAGGATAGAAGGAAGGGTTGAATTATGTAAAATATACACATTTAATTTATAATTAAGAATGTAATAACTTGAAAGAATGTAATAACTTGAAAAGGAAAATGGTTTTTACTATTGGAGCAGTGTTTAATGCTAAATACCAATACCATATATATGTGTGTGTACGTATATATATATGTACACACACATATATATGTATATACTATATATTTATATGATTTTTAGGAATGTTGTTAAATATAACTTCATAATTGAATTGTACTAATCTTTATATGCTTTTCAAATTTTCTTGAACCATCTGATACTGTCTTTAAGACTAGATATAATGCTAATGCAAATTATTAATCAGTAGAAAATAGTTAACTGTTACTTCCTTCTATATAAGTTTGTATGGTGGCAAATAACTCATTGTATTGACTTATTTCACTGAATTAAGCTACATAACAACCATAATCTTGCTATTGGTATTTAATTAGATCTAATGCTTCTGGAGCCGTTATGAAAATTAAGCAAAAATAAGTTCCTTTTCTTTTTGGGATACAAGAACATGTTCAGATTCACATCTCACTTCTAAAATTGGTGTACTTAAATTCCTTTTGCATTGCTCTCTTTTGTTCAGTGGAACATATACACCAGAGTAGGCCAGTTATGTAGTTCCGCGTATGTAATATCCTAAACTACATGAGAGTATAAATCTGTTTAAGGCTTTAATTATACTCTCTCTTTTTTTCTAAGGCTTTGTCTTTCTATTTCCATGTTAGCAAACCACATCACACCAGAGCAGGTTATCCTGGGACCATCAGAGCCATCCTTAGCTGTCAGTGCAAACCCATGGACCAGATACCCTTTATTAAGCTGCTAGGATTTATGGTGAGTTTTGAGATGTTTGTGTTACATTATTATAAATTCAGCAGCTTTATCAGAATCAGGTTCAAAAAACAGGAAGCATGTCTGACCTCACTGAACAATGTTTCTGACACTGAAATGTGATGAACTGCCAGCACAGGAAACAGAAATCTATTTTGGCGTTCGAGGAGAACAACACTCGGGGAAAAGACACTCCAGTTGCATTTAACATTCTTTAGTTTCTTTTAACTTTGAACATTTTGAATAGTACATAATCTCATGAGAGAAAAGTAATCAAAATTCTAAGAAAATTTTGGATTTATTTCCAATTGTAGAGACTAGTGTAAAGAACTGAAGAGAAAAGAAACCCTAATTATTCCAGAATTATATTTGCAGTGCTGTATTCAATGCTCTTTAAAATAGCAGGCAGACATCTGATTGAGAGGAAAATAAATTTTGCCTTGTAAACTTCAGCATTTGATGTCCAGTGAAAAGACAAAGTAGGTTAACAGCCCAGGCTTCTCCGAATGACTAATGACAATGTCAGATCTATTTTAGAAGGAGATATCATTGTTGCTAAAGTATCTTCAGGCTCATGCGCCCTTTTATTGAAAATATACAAAGAAAAGCAGTGATCAAGGTCACCATTCACTGTGAACACTAAACGTAATGACATGGACTATTGGAAACTTCAAACTTTTTATCAAGCAGGAAATATTGAATTACTGAGAACAAGAATCCCATGAAGCATCAAAAACCAAGAAGAATAATTTTAAGATGCTAGACTAACATATTTTGAACATCCAATTCTTCACCCTTTTGGCCAGGCAGACCTGTGGGTGTTGAGAGTTAATCACAAATATGCTGTGCATTTGTCACTTGTAGAATTGGTTAGTGTTTGATATTGCTAAGTAACATTTTACTTGGTTAGATTCCTCAAAAGCATGCAATCCTGCAAGTTACCTGATATTTACATTATTTGATCATTGTACAGTGAAGCCCCAGATTATTGAAGATGGTGATCTAATACATTGAAGAAGGGAAAATACAAACAAATTTAAGGGAAAGAATACAAGTCATAATAACCGTCATAAGAGCCAAATATGGCAGAAGAGAATCTCTGCAAAAAGCTGATGAATAGGACACCTGGGTGGCTCAGTCGGTTAAGCATCTGCCTTAGGCTTAGGTCATGATCCTGGAGTGCCAGGATGGAGTCCCGCATCAGGCTCCCTGCTCAGCAGGGAGTCTTCTTCTCCCTCTGCCCTTCACCTCACTCTCTCTCCCTCTCTCTGAAATAAATAAAATCTTAAAAAAAAAAAAAATGTTAATGAACAGTAAAAGAGAGGGCATAACCTCCTATTGGTCCTTTTAAAGTATAGATACTTCTCACATTAATAAAATATTCCATATTACTCCGCTGTTAGATCTATACTTATCAACAGTCTTAACTGTCTTATGGACTAAAAATCTTGAGAAATTTGTTTTAAAAAGCTCTACTGAAGAAAAAAAAATCTTTACTGAACTTTAATTAACTATTTTTTACATACATTTTTGTCTAAATAAGAAATCCAGAAATATTAAAGAATAAACAAAAGTCCTTTCTTCCACTTCTGTATTATCAATTGTAGTATTTTTTATCTCCTTTAATTACTTGGTATTTGTTTTGTTAGAGATCTTTGTTTTTAATTTGTAGAATAAATAAATTACTGTAAAGTTTTTCTACTTCTTTACTTTCACTGTGCTTCAACTTTAGAATTTCTTTTTTTTTTTATTTTGTCTTATTTTTTTCATCATGGTAAGTGTACTCTTTACCATCCCCTTTACCCCCTATACCCCCACCCAATTCCCTCTGGTAAGCATCAATTTGTTTGCTATAGTTAAGAGTCAATTTCTGGGGTTTGTCTCTCTCTCTCTCTCTCTCCCTCTTTTTTTTTTTTCCTTCGCTTGTTTTTTTTCTTAAATTCCACATATGAGTGAGATCATGTGGTATTTGTCTTTCTCTGACCAACTTATTTCTCAACCTTATAATTTCTTTATTGAGAAATATTGTACTCTGTCTTTTATTTTTTTCATCTTCCTCACTATTCCTTCAAAATAGTTTCTATAATACCATTATGTAGTGTGTACCTTTGTGAAACCTAATGTGATATTGGACTTACATTTATCCTATAATGTTTTATTTAATCTATTTTAATCTGTATTTCCTACTTAAGTTTTAGATAAATTCACAATGGATAGAGACTCAGACTTCATACTTCAACAATCTTAACATTTCCCCCCAGCATTTTAATCACCACCATTAAGAAATCATCATTTTGAAAAAAATTTTCTGGAAGGTACGTCTAGTTTAAAACTGTAAAAATTGAGGTCTCATATTTGTAGATAAACGGATTTGACCCAGTAAAACACATAAAAGATTAACATATACACGTAGCTGAAAATGTATGCTATTGTTGTCTCTCTTTGTAATGTAGCAAAACTTTAAAACCTGTGCAGACTTGAAGTGCCTGAGTGTCTCAGTCAGTCAAGCATCTGACTCTTGATTTTGACTCAGGTCATGGTCTCAGGGTCATGATCTCAGGGTTCTGAGATCCAGCCCTGTGTCAGGCTCCCTCATCAACAGGACGTCTGCTTGAGTTTCTCTCTCTCCCTCTCCCTCTGCCCCTGGCTCTGCTTGTGCATGCACACACACTCTCTCTCTCATATAAATAAATAAATCTTAAAAAAAAAAGTGTGCAATCGTGTATTTTACTATTTAAGATTTCATATGTTCTAGATTTTACTTTTATCAAAAGTGTATGTGTATCAAAAACTAAACTAAATTATTTAAATGGACAAATATAAATAAGTATATATCATTCTAATAATGTTGTCATTAATTTCTATACAACATGGTGAGTTGAGTTTCTCTTGGTTAGAGTAAGTTAGGATATGCCATGCTAATAAACAAAGCAAATGATTATTTATTTCTCTTATAAATTCTTCTCTGAATCCAGGCAATTCTCTAGAAAAATTCCTCCAAGCAGAGACTCAACAATCCAAGATCAGCAACTCTAACATTTTTCTCCTTGGGTATCCTGCACAATAACTTTCTCAGGAGAAACAAAAACCTGGATAATTGAGCTTTTTACTGCCTCAACTCAGAGGAATCTACATTTCTACTCATATTTTATTGGCCAGTATTTGCCATTATTTTAGACAACTGTAAGTAGGGCTAAAAATATAGATGTTTTGCTCCTTCATTTACTCTGAATAACTGCTTTTTAATTAGAACGTGGGTCTAATAACATTAATGTAATTATATAAATCGCTAGATTTGGACCTACCAGTTCAGTTTTTGTCTTTTTTGTTTGTTTGATTATTTTATTCCCTCTTCTGATTATTTGATATTTTTAGAAAGTACAGTTTAATTTATTTATTAGTGATTTAGCTGTACCTCTTCAAAGTATTTTTCAGGGTTTATCTAGGAATTACAATATATATCCTTAACTTCTCCTAGTCTTCTTAAACATAAGCAAACTTGAAACCATATAATTCAATTTAGTATCCCCAACCCCACCTTGTTGTATCCCTTATGCTTTAAATATAATGTAAATAAACTCAATGAAAATATTTCCTGTGCTATACATCATAGGTATTATAAGGAGGTCCAGAGGAAAATACACATTTTTTAAAAATTTACCAGCTATATTCCAGAGCTGATACTACTCATTCCTTCATAAATACCAAAGTTTCCCATTGGTATCATTTCCTTTCAGCCTGAAAAATCATCTTTAGTATTTCTAGTATTTCAAGTCTCCTGGCCACAAATTCTATTTTTGTTTACTTGAAAATGCATTTGTTTATTTCCATTCTTTTTTTAAAAAAAATATTATTTATTTATTTATTTGAAAGAGAGAGCACAAGCAGGGAGAGGGGCAGTGGGAGGGAATCTCAAGCAAACTCCCCGCTGGTGCACAACCCTATGTGGGGCTCAATCTCATGACCCTGAAATTATGACCTGAGCGGAAGACAACAGTTGAATGCTTAAACTGACTGAGTCACCAGGTGCCCTACTTATTTCCATTCTTGAAAGACATTTTTCTGCTGGATATAATACTTTGAACTTGCAGTTTTAGTTTTTCAATACTTTCTAGATGTTGCTTGTTTTGAGAGTAGGAGCGATAGGGGATGGAGTGGGGGAGCTGCAGAGGGAGAGGAAGAGAGAGAAACTTTCTTTAAAGATTTTTTTATTCATTTTAAGAGAGAGAGCACAAGCGGGAGGGGTAGAGGGACTGGGAGAGAGAATCTCAAGCTGACTCCACACCTAGAGTGGAGCTCAACATGGGATTCCATCCCAAGACTCTGAGATCAAGAACTGAGCCAAAACCAAAAGCTGGGCACCTAATGGACTGAGCCACTCTGGTGCCCGATGTTGCTTGTTATTTGGCCTATATTGTTATTGATGAGAAATCAATGGTCATTAGAATTGTGGTTCCCCAGTATAAAGGTCATTTTTCTCTGGCTAATTTCAAGACATTTTATTTATCTTTTGTTTCCAGTGTTTTGTGGACATGGTTTTCTCCACATTTGTCTTTCTTGAAGTCTGGTGAGCTAATTGAATATATAGATTTGTCTTTCACAAAACTGTAAAACTTTGGGGTCATCAGTTCTGACATTCTCTCTCCTATCTTTCTGTAGAACTCTAATTACACATATTTTGGACTTTTTAATATTGTCCCACAGATTGCTGTGAGGTTTTTTTTCCCCTCTTTTTTAAAAAATATTCTGTTTCATATTGTATAATTTCTATTGAGCTATTTAAAAGTTTGTTGATTCTTTGTATGAACCTCCTTTTGATATTAAGTTGTCTAGAAATGTTTAAATTGCAGATACTTTATTATTCAGTTCTAGAATTTCCCTCATTCTTTTTTTTTTTTTTTAAGAGAGGTAATGAGAGTTCAGACTCAAGCAGTGGGGGTCAGCAGGGGATGGCGGAGAGGGGGGATAGAGGGAGAGAATCTTAAACAGGCTCCATACCCAGTGTGGAGCCCAACATGTGGCTTGATCTCACCAGTCTGAGATCATGACCTGAGCAGAAACCAAGAGGTGAACGCTTAACACAGTAGCCACCCAGGGACCCTGCCATTGTTCATTTTCTTAAGTGTGATTTCTGTGTTGATATTTTCTATCTTCTTGTTCCATATAAGCAATTATCCTTTATCTCATCAAGCATAGTTATAGCAGGTATTTTAAATTGCTCTCTGATAATTCTAAAATATCAGGATTGATTTCCATTGATTTTATTTTCTCTAAGAATGGGCTGCATTTTCCTGTTTCATCTCATATGTCAGCAATTTGGGGTTGTTCCTGTAGGTTATGTTGTGTAAAGTTTAGATTCTACTCAGTTTCTCCCATGAGTGTTAGTATTATTGCTTTAACTGGCAATTAACTTAGTTGTACATAAACTAAAAATTCTGTGTCTTCTACAGGAACTCACACCGCAGTTCAGTCCTTCCCTTCCCTTCCTTTCCTTTTCATTTCTTTTTTTCTCTCTCTCTCTCTCCTCTTTCTCCTTTGCTGGGTTGTTTATAGTCTGCCCATACATGATGGCACTGGGGCCAGCCAGAGATTTGCACATGTACATAGAAATTTGGCTATTCCTTCTGGCTCTCCATTTTCTATAATTATCATCTACTATTTTCATCTCATTCTATCATTTTAGTGGCTGTAGGGCCCTTATCTCCACCCTCTTGCATTTCAAACTCAAACGACTGTGAGTCACCAAAATTTTGGCCAGTGAAAAAAAGGATGACTGCAGGATGCCCAGAAGCATAGCAAATAAAAAAGGGAGGCCATAGTGGTGATGGTGGTAGAGTATGTCACATGCTTGTCTCTTATTCCAAGTTTCTACTTCCTTCTGGAATCTTCTACTTTTATTCACTTTCCAGATACTTTAGGTCGTTTGTTGTATATTGTACAGGGTTTATTGTTCTAATCTACAAAATGTTCTCATGTTAGAAACTTTGGCAGTTGTACTGGAAGTGGAAACCAGAATAGACTTTCCAGTTGCGCATGGAAGGGGAAAAACAAAAACAAAAAAAACCCTGAATATTGGTGTATACTGGTGACACTGTCTTCCAAAACTTGCTTCAGTGTACCCCAAACTCTTCTGATAGAAGTTTTAGAGTAGAAGCTCCTGTTTAAGATAAAGTGCATAATATAATAGTTTTTTCCACTTAACTAGCATTTGGTGAAGTGCACAGAAATAGATATTAAATAAACCTTTGTTACATTAGCACTCTATAAAGACTGAATAAAACATAACAACTTTTATATAAAAACTGACATATTTCTTGAATTTGCTAACTGAATTCACTAAGCATAAGTATCTAAAATATTAGATCAATATCACATTTTAATATGGCAATTAACGTACTAAAACATGAGATAATTTTAATATATAATTGTTTGAGAGTTCATTTTGACAGTTTTTACTACAGATTTATAACTGAAAGAATATGAATAGATTTCTTCTGGTAGTAAGCCAGAAGCTCAAAGGAAGCTTGCTACCTTCTTAGAATGAAATAGTAAGAATGGTTTACAGAGGACACACTAAGTCTCAGATAAAAGGAATTTTATTTAGTTAAATATAAATATAAATATAAATATATTGTGGATAACCACAATGCTATTTTGTTTTTCATATACATATAAATAATTTGTTTATGAAAATTAATTTTGTCATGAAGTAGCATTCCATGAAATGATATAAAAAGGGTATTAAATTGTTATTAAAAATGAAATATACATGATATAACAATACTTTCGAAATGGCCTTTATTCGCCTCATCTGACTGCATGTACTAACAACTGTTAAACTTAAACCCAACTCACTAAAACCAACTAAAACAAATCAAACTAGGAGACAAAGTACAGTGTCATGTTACCAATATAGGATTATTTAATCTAAGTTAGGTTTTTGAATATTATAAACATATTCATGTGGCAAACAACATTTTATTATAGAGATCAAATTTGCATTTTAAAAATAAATCTAAACTTTGTTATTTTTTAAACACATTTTGTTTTTTCCCTAAGGTTTCTCAAGGCCATGCATATTGATTAATTTTTTTGAAGTATAATTTTACAGCAGCTATAAACTATTCACAAAAAAGAGTTTTATTGTAAAGAGTCATGAACCTAAGAACTAAATGCAGCTATAAAGAAATATCTTTACACTTGGAGTTTTACATCCACCAATACATTATTTCTAGAAGTGACTTAATAAATCTGACAGTCTTTATCTCTGCTACTTGGTCTCAATTTATATGTTTTAGTTCATGGGATATTAAATAAGTCGGTCATCCTAAGAAATTTGTGAGACCCACCAAAGACAGCTAGAACACTGTATAACTAATACTCACACATATATGCATACACACGAGATGGTAGATAAATTCTAGAATGGCTCTCAATTATCCCCACCTTCTTGTATTCCAAAAAAAAAGAGCAATGGCAGCCAAGGCCATACCAGATAATTGTTTTTAATGCTCATATCCTAACAGTCTTCAAAACCATTTGAAACTAAAAGTTAGGGCTCCTACTCATTTTTTTTCATTACTGTGGTTGGCAGAATAATGTCCATGTCCTAATTCTGATGTATTATCTTATGGCAAATGGGACTTTGCATATGTGATTAAGTTAAAGGCTTTGAGATAGGGAGATTATCTTGGGTTATCTGAGTAGACCCAATGTAACCACACAAGTCTATACAAGAGGAAGGCAGGGAAAGTCAAAGTAAGAAGTAGAAGATGTGATGATGGGAATAAAAAGTTGGAGGGATATAAAGAAGGGGCCATGATCCAAGAAATGCCTCTAGAAGCCAGAAAAGGCAAGGGGATAATTTTTCCTTGAAACCTTTAGAGGTAATGCAGATTTACAATACCTTGACTGTAGACTTTTCTGAACAACATGGATGAATCTGAAAAGCAGCAAATTAAGCAAAAGATGTTAGGTCAAAACAGGTAAATAATGTATGTTTTACTCATTAAAAAAACAACAAACTTTAGAAACAGAGAAAATAATCTATGGTGTAAGAGGTAAGGATAATGGTTTCCTTAGTGAGTTGTTAGTGACTGACATACCATAAGGAAATTTCTTGAGTGTTGAGAATATTCAATTTCATAATTTTGGTGGTGGTAACATAGGTTGGTTCAATTTGTGCAAACATACAATTCATGTATTTTTCTGCATAGGTTATGCCTCAGTGAAGAGTTTACTTAAAAAAAAAAGTCAGACTACTTATACAAAACAACAATTTCTAGTCCTCAATTAAAAGAGCTGAAGGAGAATTCAGTTAAACCAGATTGTCTCAGTTTTGGCACAGCATTATGTAGCTGACCTGCCCATAGCTATAAGTTAAACTATGGATAATGATACTTGGTTTAGGTGTCCTGTTCTGGTTCAATCAACTATAAACTTGGAGAGTGGAGAAAGGACACAGTGCACTCATGGAGGAACTGTGGCTAGGAAAATTTATCTTTAGAAGGAACTGCAGGATGTCTGATTGGAAATGTTTTTATGATGTTTCACTACACGACCTTATATAATCACAATATACGAGGACAATCTAATTTGATGATCGGAGCTGTTTGAAAGGAACTTTTTAAAGCTTCTGCAACCCTAATTAAGGTGATTTGGAAGCAATAACTTTAATGTTGATCATTAAGCATGACACTAAATGGTAAACAAGAGATGCTGAGAAGCCCACGAGTCCCTGCTGTTATTTCAAAAGCAATATATTTGAAATAAAGTCATTGGGACTGAGATTCTTCTGACAGAACAAAGTGATCTGGGAGATAGGTAATATTGCCTGTCAGAATAAATTGTCTTGTTTCCTCTGGTGTACCTTAATTATTAATTAGGGCTCAACATTGAATGTCCATTCTATATTTTCTTAGATCTCTGTAATCATGACAAAGTTTACTAGAGTAAAACACAACTAATTCAAGAAATAGAGAAAGAGATTAATATCAAATATCATTAAATCCGTTGCTCATAAAATCACTGAATTTTGTCTTATTTACCAAAAAATGCCAGTTTTAATTAGTTGAACTGAAGCTATTGTGGCTTAAGATGGTAAACTGAAATTTTATTATTTTTAATAAATGGGATACAAAATTAAATTATTTTCATACTGTTTCACTTAAAGAATAGATTTTTGAAACTTTTAAAATGATTGGAACATGTAATTGCTGTAGTTTACTTTCAATATACTTATGAGAAAATCTAGGGAGAAGTGAATAGGTTCCTTTTTTTGTTTTTTATAATATTTATTTGTTTAGTTTTGTTTTTTATAATATTTAAAAAGCAAAATCCATCTTTTCATAGGTATTCCAGAAAGAATTAATTTGAAAATTATGATTTCTGGTTGGAAGTTATTATGTAACTACCAAATTTGATAACTTATTTTGGAAATCAATTTGATCATGTGAATCTTTTGGGAAATGAATATTCTGTAGGAAAAATGGCCAAGTTGTGGACTAGAAGTCCATAAAATTAACGGCTTTGGGACTTTGTACACTATGTTAGCAATAGATCATGCCTATGAGTAATATGTTTATTCATTCAATTGGTCAACAAATATGCACTGAAATTGTGTTAAATCTGGAGCACCTGGTTGGCTCAGTCAATTAAGCAGTTGACTCTTGGTTTTAGCCCCACAACTGGCTCCACGCTCAGCACAGAGTCTGCTTAAGACTCTCTCTTCCTATATGCCTCTGCCCTCTCTAAAATAAATGAATAAATCATAAAAAATAAAAAAGAAGTTGTATTACATCCATTTGTAATCCTAAATTTCATTAAATTACTCATTCAACACCATTTAGACTGTGGCGAAATAACTGATATTGAATCAGCCTTCCACATAAACAATTGTATATCTGATCAAAATATAAGAGATTTATACTTATACTTACTTTCAAATATTTATAGGGATTAGGTAACAGACAATGAAAAACTACAATTCTTGACAGAAGGGAAATATAAAATGTGAGTTCTCCATTTCCCCTGGCTCCCTGCCTTAGGTCATACTCTAGACTGTGGCACATGCAAGTGGGGTGCAAGCAAAATAAAGCAGTGTGAGTAGAGAAGGTGGAAATCTGAATTCTGTGCTGCTTATGCAGCTTGAACTTATGAGGGGCCTAAGGGAAAGATCTGGACAGAAGAGAGGACTCAGAAGGCTACAGGGCCCTGTTGCATGGCTGACTTGTGTGTACGCAGGGTGAATTTCCATAAAACCTAGTGGAGAGTGGCTGCAGAGAGATAGTGTAATACAGTAAGCAGAACTGAGGGTTGTTGGAATTCTGGCTCAACCAGGGTGGGCATACTTCATTGAAGAATTCACTTAGTTCAGAACCCTGAACAGAAGGACAAACAGTAAGGGCTATACCCTATAACGTATAATGTACTCTGAGTCTAAGGCGAAGCTGAGAAACTCTAACAAATAACAAATCAAGTTTGAAAGGACCAAGATGATCTGCCATTAATTGAGCTGTCTGCCAAAAAAACACCGGTTAAATGTAATTAAAAATATCTTCAAGGTGTCATGCAAATGTGTAGTATAAAACAAAATTTATGTCATGAGAAGCAGAAAACTGTGACATAAAAATGAGGGTTTTTTTTTTTTAAGTTCAATTATACAGACCCTATAGTGACCGAGGTTAGCCACAAGGACTTAGCTAAGCTTCTCCTGGATTCCTGACCCTAAGAAATTCTGTGAGATAATGATAGTGCTAAGTTTAAAGTAATTCGCTGTGCAGTGGCAGTAGCGAATGTAAGACAATACAGTTGACAACAGATAAAAGAGACAATTTCCTTGAAAGCTGCAGATTGCCAAACTCATTCAACAAGAAATAAACTGCATAAATCCTTATCTACTAAAAAATTGAAACATCAAAAGCAAAACTAAAAGGTAATATATTTTAAACTGAAAAAAAGTCATATTTATGAGCTGCTACTAAAGCAGTGCTAAAAGGGAGCTAACTTCATAGCTGTCTCCATTTATGTTGGGGAAGAATCAAGGTCTTAAATCAATGACTAAGCCTTCCATTGGAAATGAAAAAAAGAAAGCAAATTAAGCCTAAAATAAACAGAAGAAAGGAAACAATAACAAACAGAAATTATCAGATGGAAAACGTTTAAAAAATTAAGGAAACCAGAAGTTGTTACTTTGAGATCAATAAAATTGATAAGGTTCCCGTCTGATTGAGGAAAAAGGATACAAACCATAAGGCTAAGAAAAACTGGTTCATTTAGCTCAGTCTCTATAGACTTTATCATACTACTGATATGATATGTAGGAGCTCAATAAACTTGTGTTGCATTAGTAAACTGTTTTCAATATTGCTCATAGTCTGAATTTTTATACAGAATATTTCTAACTTATTCAAAGACAAATATTTCTCATGATGGTGCTTTATAGAGTTTTAGAGAACAGTGTTAAATTTCAGCTAACAACATAGAAGAAAAATTTTTTGTACACTAAAATCATACGAGACCATTATTTTTTTTTTTAATAAGGAAGACAGTGTAATTAGTTTTATGCAAATCACATGTGTTTGGGATGCACATTCTTTTCTTCTTTCTAAGTATTCTTGAATAATCCCAAGCAATGTTTATGGCCAAATATATGAATGGTCCTTTCATTACTAGTTCCTTGACGTGGAAGCATGTTTCAAATATTGATTTTCCAATGCCTATGGAGTAGTATACTCTCCATATGGAATCTAGAGGATGTATCTGGACACTTCTGTTTTCTGGGTCAGCCAGCTCAATTTTCATAAAACGAAATCAATCATTTTTAGCAATCATGTCAAATAAGTGAAAATTTCTTGACTTTAATTCTTTATCTTAAATCTTAATTCTTTATCTCGACTATAATATCTTTGTACTCTTTGATGTCAAGGCATAATTGTCACTTAACAACTTTCTATGAGCTACATTTTTTTCATCCAATCATTAGACATCTTTCCTTAGAGAACTACACTGCTAACCTCACTAGCATTTTGTATATTAATATGTTTTATTTTGTGATTGGGAAACACCACTGAATCTGAAACTGTGACAATAACATATCAGTGTCCAAGGCAGTGACTCATAATCACTTGCTGTTAAATGACAAGAGATATTTCAGTTGTTTTAATGACTATTTTGTTTTATTTTTTGGTAATATAAAAATATTATGAAGGGTGAGCTTATTGGAAATTCAACACTGACTGGCTTATAATTAAAATAGATATAAATATTTTTGTGCCTTGAATGTTGGAGAGAGAAATCTGTGAAGTGCCAATATAAAAAGAATTAAAAAACATAAACAGAATATCTGTAATCATTCTTAATTAGCTATTAAATTTCTATTAAGTCAAAAGCTCTTATATAATGTTTTAAATTACCACACGCTGTTAAGTCTTTAGGGTAAATTTTTGCAGAGTTTCAGGCTTATAAGACAGAGTCAAGTAACTCTTTTGGCCTCTATCACAAGATCTCTTTGGCTCTACAGTGGAGATGAATTATAGAAATGTAAGAAGGAAAGAAAGAAAATCAGTTCCTTAGTTTTCCTAGTAGTCCACCAACAAGATATTGGCCAGTCCGGGCTAGGACAGTGGTCTTTAATGTGTGGTCCAAGAGCTTTTGAGCAAGTTGAGATACTTTAGTGGATCTGCTAGATCAAAATATTTTTCATAATAATGGTAGGATAGGATTTACTTTTTTCACTTTCATTTTCTCACAAGTATGCAGTAGAGTCTGTCAGAGGCCACGTAACATGTGAGGGTCTGAAGGACTAAATGTAGAAGCTGAAACAAGAATGCAGTTATTTTCTGTTAAATCGGACCAAAGAGATAGATAAATATTTGGAATAGTACCACTCTCCTCACCTAGATTTTGTTTTGGTAAGAGCAGTTAGTTTCCATAAAATATACTAACTATAAATGGGCTTATGGTTGATACTTATAAATTAATAATATATATATTTTAATTCATAGTTGTACAGTCCAATACAGTAAATGTCAATAGATATAACAAAATAGCCAAAAGCTACTTGGAGGTCCTCAATAATTTTTAAGAGAGTATAGAGGTCTTGTGACCAGAGTGTTTGCGAACCAGTGGACTAGGATTCTGGTACCTATAGCATTACCCTCATAATTTTAACCTGTTAGGCTATTAGACTTTGTCTTATTTTCTGAGCTCACTCAGCCTCTACATACAGTTGCTCCATAATTCCTGTTGATTCTAGCTCTAACTTCTTTTCATAAATATATATATATATTTTTTTACTATTTCCACTCCCAGAGAATGATTAGATCAGATACTTGGTTTTGACACACTCAAATTCCATTTCCATCCTCCTCTATGGGAACATTAGAAGGCTAAATTCTAAATTACTCATGATGGTGGAGACTAATTTGCCCAACCAAATCCATTTTTCCTTTTATTACAGAAATATAAGCTTACTTAAGGCAATGAGTGGTCCTGGGATTCTCACTGGTTTAGTATGATAGTAAGTGACCCCTGTTTCATCTGTTTAAAGGATACTTGTTCTTCATTCTCATACCTCATCTTTTCTTCATGCCAGTTGAAAATGGGAACAATCACCATTGGCAGCCATATCTTGTAAGTAGCAGAACAGTCTACTATGTTGACCAGAGACCAAAAACTCTACATGTCAGGGATTACTACATGTCATGGAAATAATGTTCTTTAGCAATTGCATTTCTGGGTTGTATTGTTTGAATAACTCTATCTGTAACCTATTATAATAAATGTGCTTGAAGAATAAAGATACTTCAAATAGTTAAAGTAGGTCTCAAAGTATAAATAGGAGTTATACCAAAACTGTGCAAACATGATGAAACCAAAAGGACTTTTCAAACTTATGTTAATGCAAAAAAGGAAAGTGAATGGAGCCAAGTCCAGAATTCAGGGTGTACCAAATGGTGTATTAGCAGATTCAGTTGGAATGGAACTCTTATTCAGGATTAAGTCTGAACTATAAAAAGAAAGCTGGAGATGCTTATAGAGCACATGGCCCCTTTTCTCAAAAAGATTCTCTGACAACCTGACTCCTTAGATATCTCACTCTGTCTATTGTCTTTATCACTCACCAATGTCTGCAAAATATATGTTTGTTGTCTCATTTACTTATTGTCTCTCCATCACTAGAAAAGAAACTCCAAGAGGGCAGAGAATTGAAGTCTTTTGCTGGCTGATAATTCTTAGTGATTAACATAGTGTCATATAAAGGTGTTCAATGAATATTTTATTGGATGAATAAGTATTTTAATTTGTCATAGCACAGTATGCCTTTCTTTTTGCGTCACTGCCATACTTCTATTTGTCATTTTATTACATATGTTTTAGTGTGATTATTTCAACAAACCATATCACACTCAGGAAAACTTCAAAGGGCACAAACAACTCTTATTTTGCTCAACATTATACATACATCCAGCACCTTACACAATAACTGGTATATATGAGAGACTCAATACAGATTTGTTGAGTGAATGAAAGAACTCTCTGGACTATTTGAGGGGAGAATAAGTAGATGATTTCCTTTCCACAGGTTCTGAAGGAATGTGACTTGTTAGATATTAGGTTTAAAGGCAGCTCTTTAGTACAACAAAGACTTGAAGTAGGGAGAAGCTGAAAATATCAGATTATATTTTTTTGTTTATTTAATTTTCCCTTTTAAAATATGAGTTGCTGAGTGAATCATTTATATACTGACTTTGGTGTAAGCCAAGACACAGGCAGTTGTCTATTATGAAGTGTATTCAGTGACTGATTTTTGACTGACAAAGTTTGATGTCAACCATTAACTGAACTATAATGAGAAAAATTGGAAATCCTTGAAATACTGTTATTTTGTTATCTTGTGTTGGTAAATTTAAAATTTCTTATTATATAGTTTCTCGAGATTACAAGAACAATAGACACTTCCATTTCTATTGCTTCAGATAAAAATTGGAGGGAAGTAGGATGTGTTGACAGAAAATTGTGAAATAAAATTGAGTGATGGTAGATTACATGTTTTTCTTGTGCTGTGTTGGCAGTTATATGCTGTTGTTTATCAGCTGGAAGGTTTGACTTCAAATTGTAGTAATCCTACTGACATCCTGATGTCCTGCCGAACCAAGATGTAAGTTGGAAATAATTTAATTACCTTTACCTTTCCTGTATTCTTATTTGGTATGTTCATTATGGAGAAAGCATGTGAATGTATTTCCAGGATGGCATATACACTAGAAAGAATATAAATTTCTCAAAAGAAATTGTCCAACCAATCTTTAAATTTTTTACCATTTGTGGTATGAAAAGAAGAGTTACAGTTTTATTAGGGATTGTTAATAAATGTGACAGGCAAAAATTGTAGAAATTTTGTTTCTGAGTATAAATATCAAGAGCATTTTTATAGAATCTTGTACAATGTACAAGATAATACATGTATGTGGATATGAGGTATGCTGCTTAGATCCTCCTTCAAGAACATTGTATTCAAATGCAGTTGGTTGGCAGAGACTTAGATCTGCCTCACGATCTGAAGCTACCTAACCCACTCTATATAAAGAGAGTTCATCAGTTCACCATCATGACTTGATAATTACCTCTCCTTAGCCTTTTTCTTTTACAAGTATTATAAACCCAACCAAACTATAGTCCTACAGACTCTTAAGTGTCTACCTCTTGGACAACCCAAAACATTTACTACAATCTGTGATTTTTTTAATAAATAAATTTTATTTTTAAAGTAGTTTTAGGCTCATAGGAAAAAAGAGCAGAAGGTATAGTAATTTCCCATATATCCACTAACTTTGCACATACATAGCCTCTTCCATAGTCAACATCCCTTACCAGAATGATATCTTTGTTACAACTGATGAACCTACAATGTCATATCATTATTACCCAGAGTCCATAGTTTACTAGGGTTCACTGTTGGTGTTGTACATTCTATGGGTTTGTATAAATGGATAATGGCACATATCCATCATTGTAGTACCATTCATGGTAATTTCACTATCTGAAAAAACATCTGTATTCTTGCTTTTTTATCCCTCCCTTCACTTAACTCCTGGAAACTACTGATCTTTCTGTGGTCTCCATAGTTTGCCTTTTATCATGAATAAATGTTGGATTTTGTCAAATGCTTTTTCTGCATCTGTTGATATCATGCCTTTTTAATTTTTTAGTATGTTGATATGATGCATGACATTAATTGGTTTTCAAATGTTGAAGCATTCTTGCATACCTGAGATAAAGTCCACTTGGTCATGGTGTGTAGTTCTTTTTATACATTTCTGGGTTTGACATGCTAATGCTTACTTTATTGAGGATTTCTACATTCATGTTCATGAAAGATATTGGTTTGGAATTTCTTTTTTCCTTGTGATGTTTTTGTCTGGTTTTGATGTTAGGATAACTCTGGCCTCATAGAATGAGTTAGGAAGTTTTTCCTGTGCTCTATCCTCTAGAAGAGATTGTTGAAAATTGGTATAATTTCTTCCTTCAATGTTTGGCTAAATTCATCCATGATCCCATCTGGGCCTCGTGCTTCAAATTATGTACAAGTTTCTTATTGTTCTTAAATAATGTCTTCTGTTTTTGTGTTTCTTTTTCTGTTCTCTTCGCTTTTCAGTTTTGGAGGTTTCTATTAAGATGTCATCAAATTCAGAAATTCTTTTTTCAGCCATGTTAAGTCTACTTATAAGTCCATCAAAGGCATTCTTCATTTATGTTACAGTGTTTTACAAATTCTAGTATTCATTTTACATTCTTTCTTAGGTTCCATCTGTCTGCTTACATTGCCTATCTGTTCTTGCATGTGGTCTACTTTATCTATTAGAACACTTAGCATATAAATCATAATTGTTTTAAACTTCCAGTCTGATAATTCCAATATCCTTGCCACATCTGAATTTGGTTCTGATGCTTTCTCTGTCTCTTCAAACTGTGTTTTTGACTTTTAGTTTGTAATGTAATATTTTTTCTTGAAAACCATGTATGGTATGTTAGGTAAAAGGAACTGCCTGGAAATAGGCCTTTGTTTATGTGTTCATAAAGTGTAGGGGGAAAAGAAGCATTCTATAGTCCTATAACTAGGTCTCAGTCTTTTAGTGAGTCTTTGCTTCTGAACTAGGAGCTTTACACATGTTAGTCAGTTTTTACTGTTGTTGTTTTCCTCCTCTTAAATGAGACAGTAGAGCAAGAGTGGGCCAGAGTTGGATATTTCCAACTTCCATATGGCTAGATTTGCCTGTACTTGGGCATTTCCTTTTCCCCAGGTTTGTCAGGCTCTGGAAAAACAAACAAACAAACAAACAAACAAACAAAAAAACAAACAAAAAACAGCGGGTTAGATTAGGCTCCCGAAGACATACATTGTTATGAAGAACAGAATGATCTGATACATTTCAAAATGTTTTTCCCCCCACCCCCTGCCAGAAGTATGAGGGAATTTTGCTCCAATATTCACTGAGAGAACATGGTAGAGCTCCAAGAAGATAACGTCATAAAAGCATCAGCGCCCCTGATAACTGTGTGCCCTGGAGTATTTATACTCAGACGTGCCCACACTGAGCCATTAATAATTTGTCAATTGCTATTAAAGTTCCTTAGCTGGCACTGCTTCCTTGGCAGGTGTCACCTCTTGGGTTTGTGCTCCAGTAAGTTCTCGTTCTCCGTATTTGTGCGTAGTTCTCTCCAATTTAGGAGGAAACAATTTGTCCTGTAATCTTACTTCTCTTGTGGATGTTTGAAGAGCTGTTCATTTTTTTAATTTGGGTAGGCTTTTTCCTTGTTAGGACATAATGGTGACTCCCAGGTTTCTCTAATGCAGGACCAGGTATCAGAAGTCACGTAACTTGGTTTTTTTTCATTTTAGAATCTTTATTAGTGCTTAGTCATCTTTTAAAGTGTGGTCTCATTTCACTTAAGTGCAACTTTTGCTTTATTTTCATATTTACACATTTGTTTAGCAGACCATTTTTGATCTCCTAATATATCTGGGAATGGTACTAAATACTGTATTAAAATGCCAGGAATACATATACGTGTGTGGGAACCACTTACAAAAATTACAATACAAAGTAATAAGTTCTGTAAAATGGGCCAGCAGCATGCTGCTGAAGCAAATGAGAGAAGGGATTAGCCCTGTGTGTAGTATTCAGTTTCACATGAAGAAGGTATGTTGGGTAAAGGGTAGAAATTTAGGGTTCGAGTCAGAGGTTCTGGGAGCTGTTCTTGGTTCTGCCATTGACAGTCTTGCCATTGACAGAAAGGCACTTAACTTCTTAACTTTTAAACTGTAAGGATGATGGATCCATTTGAAAATTTGATGAATCTATCCTCAGAAAAATTATATGACCATACTCATATGTTCAGTTGAAGGAATACTGCTATATAAATATCTGTTTCTGCATCTGCAAAGAGCAAAAATTATGAGACAATAAATTTGTTCATTTAAAAATCACAGGTATTTTCCTGCTATTACTCATTTCATTTTTACTTAAAATTTTTAAAAGGGACCCTGAAAAATTTATTCAGTCAATACACTATGGAGCATGCACTATATATCATCCATTGTACTAGAGGCTGAAATGAAGTAATTAGCAAGCTGACATAAATACTTCCCCTTGTGGAGAAGTAAAAAATGGTAAGTGATGGTAAATATTTACTTTTTGCACTATATTTTGCACCTTATGCAATAAATTATCAACATATCAAACCCTGAAAAAGTTATGTAGTTGGAGAAAATATGGGTACCATATATTATTTTCTGGGGAAAAAAAAACCTGTTTAATATCCATTAGAATTTGGCCCAGTGTATCAGTCAGGAAAACAAAAAAATATATACCACCTACATTAGCAAAGATTATTTATTATGGAGGATTGTTTTAATAGATTTCAAAGAACTGAAAACTCAAAAAGGCCAAACTGAGGTAACAGAACAAGAAGCAGCTACCATCTTTCTTTATGTGGCATTTTTGCCAGTCAGATCAGTGAATGCAATGTGTTTCTTTGAAATAAAGCAACCTTACTGGGACACATCCTAGTACTGCACATTTTGTTTTTACATTTCCAAGTATAAGACATGAAATTTCAATAGGGAGAGTCAAAACTTTTTAGTTTAAAATTGGGGTTTGAAATATATCTTTCCTTCACTGGAAATTTCGAAAATGAATATGTTGGCTTCCCTTTGCCTATCTTCCATGCCACTACTAGATCTCTTATTCTCTTGTTTATGTCCATGTTACTTTTCTCATATGTCACACTCCTGTCCTCTTTATCTCTCACTTCCCTAAGACCTCTTTAGATGTCATCAAAAAAAGGTACAAGAAAAAGAAACACTCCATGAGAACAAACTAAAGGACCATGGAAGAAGATGAATCAGGAAGGAGATTTGATGATAATTTTTCACCGTAAGGTAGAGAACGTTTTCAATGTCTTTCTAGCAAAATTTCAGGATTTTCTCAGTCTAATGTCAGCTGTGGAACTCCCTTCTTCCTCATCCCATGTTGGAGTATTTATTGTCATTATTTCATCCCGGTTCCACTAACACACTGTTGGATAGCAGGGAGCAGTTCCTATCTTCTTAGTTCATGGTTATCTAGAATAAGAGGATACATCTTTAAACCTGACATAGGAATGACCATGAGATCCTAGTAGTAGAGCATGTTGTCTTGATTGGACAGGCCTTTGGTTTGTCTCATTGATGGGTATAATTGAGCATATTTCAAACAGAAAAAAAAAAATAGTGAAAGGTCATGTGTAAGTAGAAGAGAATATACTATATATTTATTACTTATAATCTAACTCCTGTTCATTTCTGTGGAAAGATTACATTTCCCCTCCTCATTGACATTAGGATAATCCTTGAACATTGTAGCAAATGGAATATGAGTGGAAAGGGCATTTTACTTCTAAGCAGAAGTTGTAATAGCCAGCATGCAACTAGCCTATGTTCCTTTTTTTTCTTTGCTATGAAATTGACAGTGATTACTACCCTGAGGTTGGCTGTATATAGTATAGTGAGAGAGAAATTAAAATTATACTTTTTGGTTTTGCTGTTGAAAGCTAATGAGATTTGGGGGCATTTGTTTCAACAATGCACCCTTCATTTTCTTTTCTTTTTTTTTTTTTTAAAGATTTTATTTATTTATTCATTTGACAGAGATAGAGACAGCCAGCGAGAGAGGGAACACAAGCAGGGGGAGTGGGAGAGGAAGAAGCAGGCTCATAGCGGAAGAGCCTGATGTGGGGCTTGATCCCAGAACGCCGGGATCACGCCCTGAGCCGAAGGCAGACGCCCAACTGCTGTGCCACCCAGGCGCCCCAACACCCTTCATTTTCTAACTGATATACTTCTCATATATTTTATAACCACTGCTTCCTATGGTGCCAAACTATATCCAGGCAAACCATTGTCCTCAGCCCATGTACCCTATTTCTGTGGTTTCAGATTTTTGAGGTGTATAGTATTCCTGTTATTTTGAAGAACTACCTATTGCTGGTTTTGTCTCAGATCTGACAAATAATACTTTATCATTTCCCTGGATGGGAGATTTCTCAGAAAAGAAGTGTGGAAGGGTGAATGTATACTATTTTTGTAACCATTCTTTACTTTAGAGCAATGGTTTAAAGTTTGATGTGTATATTGAATATCTAAGATTCTTCCCCATTAAAAATGAAAATAATGATCCTTTATCTGTAATTTAGAGATCCAGCTTGTTTGTTTTTGTGGAAGAACTTAAAAACCTATGAAAAAGTCTGACTAATAACTCCAGGATTTTTCAAAACTTCAAAAATCTTTTGCAATGTCTCATGAACCATTGACTCAGTTTTCAAAGTGAACCATTTTTATCTAATAACTCCAAGGTTTTTAACTGTATTTCCAAGTTAAAAAAACCAAACAAACAATAAGTTGTATTGATATTTCATCACTTTATAAAATACTTCAACAAAATAAATTTGATGATATGATAGCACTAATAATTGAGATGAACAAAACTGATTTTGGTATGCATACTGTTCGATTAATGGCAGTAGAAGAATGCTGGATACTGAAAAAATAGTCTATTATTCAGAACAATTTCTCTCTCCATGCACATCAGTTTGTGTCTTTTGTGAAGAAAACAGAAAACCACAATTAAGTTTGTTTAAGGATGGCCATGTGAAAGAGCTTTTAACAAGGCATGGAAGTATATATGTCACAATATTAAGAAGGCTTATCTCTGAGTGAAGGAGTTTTATGACCAAAGTTTCCATTCTGCTTTTTTTGTTTTTCTGTTTCTGTTTTTCTGTGTTTCTGTGTTTACTACAAATAGTATGTTATTCTTGCCATCAGATTTTGATCATAACAGAATACAACAGTTGATCACTTTTATGTTTATAATCAAAGATTTTAATCTTACACCTGGATTTTTAATCTAGAAGAAAATTTAAATTAAGGATGTTAAACCATCTCTAAATGCTTCTTTGAGTTATTTTACAATAAAAACAAATGACTCCTTTTATTAAGCATTTCAATTCATTCCATATCTGAAGTATTTCAGAGGCTAGTGACATAATAGACACATATAAATATTTTAAAAATAATTATAATAATGTCCCTTGGTGTTAAATGTCAATAAAAAGCTTGTTGAACAGTAAAGAGTTATTATGACATTGTTTAAGAAAAAAGACAGAAGTATCAGAAATATTAGTAGATTTCATATATCAGCTAAAATATTCCTTTTAACATATGGTAACTGTGGATTATTTTCACAGTCCACAGATCTGTGAATATGACAGTAAACATATGCTTGAGCTCTAAGCATCTCAATAGAAATAGTCTTAATTTGAAATAAATAATTTCCAGCACTGATCAAAAATTGTTTTCCTTATCTATTCACAGGCCGTCTGTTACTAATATAATTACACTGCATATTCATAATGATTCTTGGCACTCATATTGAGGCAGAGGGGGAGGGAATTTAGAAGGAGCCTGTTAAACTAATAGAGGAAATGAGGAAAAGGCAAACACCAAAAATGCCAAAATGCACACTGGAAAGGGAAACAAAAATTTCCATAAACATCTTGTCTAAATTTATTAATTTCTGTTACTTCAAAATCTTCATTTCATGCATATAACTTATTAAAATTTATAATTTTCCTTAAATTTGTGTTTCTTCCACTGGAATATAAACTCCATGAGGATATTGCCTCTGGCTCTGTGTTATATTTTTACCATTTAACTGAATGAGTACCAAAATAGGTACTCAAAAATTTGTCACATAGATGAAAGAATACATAAATGAGTGAGTGGCTGCCTCTACTTGAGGGTTGCTGGAAAATCTTCAAGAAGAACTTTGAGCTGGATCTAGAGAGCGAATATGAAAGAGGACATTGCAGTATGTGAGATACAACTGCATCAGAATGTCAGGGACACTAATATTTAAAAAGAGCTGAGGTATGATATAAAATATTAGTGGCAGAAAAAACAAAACATGGGCAGGGCCACTGAGTGAGATTGTGTACTGTTAAGAGCAATAGAGAAAGAGCAAATCAGCATACTTTCTTTCTTCCATCTTTTTTGTAGAGTGGGTAGAAAAGAAGACATTTTAAGATAAGGTATTCATAATAAAAATATAACAGCTATATCAGTTTCAACTTATGTTATCTAAAAATACTTTTATTTGTGCCTGAATAGAGCATTTCTTGTTTCTCTTGGGAAGACACAAATGGTTACCTACCTTTATCCTCTATCTTCTGCTTTTTTTTCTTTTTTTTCTTTTTTTAAAAAATTTGAGTATAGTTGTTATACAGTGTTACATTAGTTTCAGGTATATAACATAGTCATTCAACAAGTTTATACATTTTGTTATATTTACCACAAGTGTAGCTACCATCTGTCCCCACACAACACAATTACAATATCATCGATTATATGTCCTATGCTGTGCCTTTTATTCCCTGACTTATTCATTCCATAACCAGAAGCCTATATCTTCCACTCCGCTTTACGCATGTTTCCCAAGTCTCCATGCCCTTTCCCTCCCTTCAGTTTATAGGTCTGAATATGCTTTTTTATTTGTTCATTCACTTTTTTTTTTTAGATTCCACATATGAGTGAAATCATATGGCATTTGTCTTTCTCATTATGATTTATTTCACTTAGCCTAATACCTTCCAAGTCCATCCATGTTGTCTTAAAGATCATGAAATCATCCTTCTTTATGGCTGTACAATATTCCCCTGTGTGTGTGTGTGTGTGTGTGTGTGTGTGTGTGTAACTATGCATGCCACATCTTCCTTATCAGTTTGCCTATAGATAGACACTTTGGTTGCTTCCATATCTTGGCTATTGTGAATAATGCTGTAATAAACATAGAAGTGCATATATCTTTTCAAAGTAGTGTTTTTGTGTTCTTTGGGTAAATACCCAATAGTGGAATTATTGGATCACAAAACAAGAACAAATAATACTAGACTTTGTATGTGACCACAAAAGACCCCTACTATCCAAAGTAATCTTGAGAAAGAAAAACAAAGCTGGAAGTATGACAATTCCACATTTTTAAAATATACTACAAAGCTGTAGTAATCAAAATGGTATGGTACTGCCATAAAAACAGATCAATAGAACAGAATAGAGCCCAGAAATAAACCCACACTGTATTGTAAATTGATCTATGACGAAGGAGGCAAGAATATATAATGGGGAAAAGATGGCCTCTTTAAGAAATGGTACTGGGAAAACTGGACAGCTACATGTAAAAGAATGAAACTAGACCATTTTTTAACAGCACACACAAAAATAAACACAAAATAGAAATAAAGACCTAAACATGAGACATGAAACCATAAAACTCCTAGAAGAGTACACAGGCAGTAATTTCTCCTCCGCTTTCTTACTAACCTAGAATTTATTTAGACAACTAAAGTGCTTGGTTGAAACTCACAGATAGCAGCTGAGATCTCCAAAGACAAATAAATGACAAATAATTTCATATACTTATTTATTTTGATCTGGAGGAAAACGTTTTCAAAAACCAGCCACTCCAGTGGTTGATAATATCTGGCAATTTCTAACATCATTATTTACCACTGTTAATATTAATGTTAGCATTTAACCATATTTAACACCATTACTTAGTTTGAAAGCATATGGAGTCAACTATTTCTGGGATTCCTAAATGGTTCATTAAGAACAAGTTATTTAATGCAACTTATTATGTATGTATTTGCAAGGCAATGAGCAAGATGCTGAGGACTATATAAAGATCCCAACATCTCATATTCAATATGGCCCAAACCATTCCCATGGAGTTCTCCCATTTTATGTCCACAACACCCCAGTATTAAATTAAAGCTTTGTATTTCTCCATTCTCAACAAACAGCATGAGAATTTATCCAATTCAAGTCAGAATCCTGGGATTCATTCTTTATTTCTTTCTCTCTCTCTTGCTCTTCCCTCCCTTCTTTCAATGTTCTCATCTGTCAATCTCAGTTATCAATATATTCACTGGGAAGCAATATATTTCTTATTCATCCTTTGCTGATAGATCGATAATTTAACAAATATTTATAACAATATTTATTCATTGATTAAAACTATGTTGAACCATAGTGAAACAGTGGTGAGGGATAACATCTGTGCTTCTGGACTTTTACATTCTGCAAAAGAATACACATGAAATGAGTAAAGACAAAGTTGTAAGTGCAATGCTAAATCTTAGCTCAGCAATAGACTTATATGTACATTTGTATTTATGATTTTAAAAATTCTCTTCAGTTCTCTACACTGAGAAAGTACACATTTGATAATATATGATTTTTACCACGATGATAAATATAATACATAATTATACACATCTCAAATAATTAAAGATACATAACTAGGAAATTGAAAGTAATCAGAAAAAATTAAGTATAACTTAGAAAATTACTAATTGTTACCTTCCCACTAAAAGTCTTCCACTGATTTGAGATTTTATTTATGATCGGTTGACATTAATAGAGCCACGAAGAAACATAAACTCATGAGTCACAAGAAGGTTGTCAGCCTCGAAAGAGGAAGAGAGATGGCTGTCTGAGGTGCTCTGATACTATATGAGGTAATTTCATTAGGCCCTTTTGTAATGGCTCTAAAACAGCACAATTGTAGCAAACAAATCTATTTTTTTAATGAAAGGTGTATATTTGCTGGAAGGCCAAAAGAGTAAAGGAAATCTAAGAGGTCAGAGATTTTTATTTTTCATATCAATGTATAATCATTTCTATCTTGAAAATATATGGAATACTTATGCTTCATCCTTTTTTGCAAATAAAAAATGCTCTAAGTTATATATTTTCTGTGAAACAGGCAACAAAAATTTATTTTGCATAAAGTGTGGTATCATTTGATGTCATCTGAGATTGAAATTAAAATAAATTTAAGTGAATTAAATGGATCCTGTTTCTTTCACCTTGTAATATATACTCAAAAGCAATGTGTTGTTGGTTACATGCCTGGGAAATTGGTTGGGAGATCAAGATTTGCCTCCAAGTGAATTATTCAGGAAAAACACTCTTCCATGAGTGAGGGAAGCAGGATTTGGCAGAAGGAGAAGTTAAACTGCATTGCAACTGCAACAAAATCTTCTAAACCTGTAAGGAGACCTGAAGCTAGAATGACCTTTCTAAGGTGTCTCAGATGAAAAGAAGAAAGTTGAGTCTTTATATTCACTTGTTGACCGATCCCTGAATGTAGGGCTGCTTTCCGGAGGGAGAATAATGCTTGGAGAGGTAGCTCTCTTTAGCGGAGCACATTGCTTAGGATGAGGACTCAGCGGTGAGCCATCCCCGGATCTCTCAGCAGCAAGGAGAATGAAAGGTTTGTACCTGCTGGGGCCCCGGGTGACACACCACAGTATCCACGTCAAGGTAAAATGAGTTAAGTGGTGAAAGTAACACCTCAATGTTTACCGATTGCAGGATCTCTCATTCAGTTTATCTGACCATGTTCATCAAGAGCAAGCGTTAAAACAAATATTTGCTCAACCTGATAAAGCTTTCGAGTTTGACTTTTAACAAAAATGGTGAATTATAACGTGAAATCTTGCTCTCAAGTCATCCTTTTGCAAAGTTTGTTTTTTGTTTTTTTAGGCAATTGGTTAAAATGCAATCAATCCTTAAAGAATTATATTGAGGATGATTGTAACCTCTTTACACATTTTTAAATTGCTAGATTTAAAATCAGTTGTTCCTTAATATACTGTCAAGTACTGTGACATCTATCATATCGGCTGCTCAGTCTTGGTTGGAGCTAATAAGCATGTTACCAACACCATGAGAGGGGCTACTGGGCCCATCACTCAGGTGAGGTATTCACTCATATCAGCCAAAAGAAGTGAAAGCCAAATGATGGAATCCTAGCATTATCCTCAGAGAACGCTGAATGTTACCACTATAGATTAAAGGGAAAAAAACAAATCAATTGCTCAAAGCCAGGAGTACAGCAGGGGCCTGAGTTACAAGACAAACTCAATGACTTAGGGTACTCAGATGTGGCAAAAGATATTAAAGTGAAAGCAAATCAGGAATTGTCAAGAAAATTGGAGCAAATAGGCTTGAAGTGACTACTGGTAATTTTCACTGATTTCTCATTGATTATTATTTATTCTTATCTCTTGGCATATGCTCAAGACAAACATAAAAGTTGGATATATGGCAGTGGCTGTATTTAGGGAAATATAAAATCATCTTAAGCTAGCTTTGATACAACATATGTGATAATGCCTGCCTACTAGATTTTGATTTGTTCAGTTTCTACCCCATGCCCTCTCACACATCTGGATAAACTTTGGCATTTGGGATAGAGAATAACCAGATATGGGGCGCCTGGGTGGCTCAGTCGTTAAGCGTCTGCCTTCGGCTCAGGGCGTGATCCCAGCGTTCTGGGATCGAGCCCCACATCGGGCTCCTCTGCTGGGAGCCTGCCTCTTCCTCTCCCACTCCCCCTGCTTGTGTTCCCTCTCACTTCGCTGGCTGTCTCTGTCAACTAAATAAATAAAATCTTAAAAAAAAAAAGAAAAGAAAAAAGAAAATAACCAGATAGAACAAACAAGTGTCTCAAAATTTGCCTGAAGGTAAAAAGAGTGGGGGTAGGGAAGAACTATTTTGAGTTAGGAAATTACTGCTAATAATAAGAAAGCTGAAATATTTTGAAAGCAGAATTTGCTTCATGAAATATGAAACAAATACAACCCATTGTTTTCACCAAGGTATCTCTCTTACAGACAAAACATTTGAGAAACTTAGATGTGGTTAATTAAGTGCCAGAACGAATGTTCAAAGCAAAGCCAAATAGCATCAATGATCTAATGGTAACCAAAATATTTAATGTTATTGCTCTTTGTAGTACTGATGACTAATTTCTATATAAATGAAAGAAGACTATTACAAATGCTTTAGATTTAATAAATAACTTTGAGAGTAGTTCATAAACGATATTTTACTTCTTGATAAATCTCCTATTGAAATACAGAAACAAGTATTCCCCTCCATTTGTCTCTCTTATAGACAATGCATTAAGATTTCCTTTCAGAGATTAACTCTATATTCTGGATAATTGGTATGCATCAATTTTGTTCGCTATGTTAAACTGAGAGTATGTAAGCCTGGTGCATCAGTTAGAAGAAACTGCTTTAGGAAAATCATATTGAGCGCTTCTTAGTAATGTTTCACGAGATGAGCCTAAAATCTCTTCTTTTGGTATTCTCCATTGCTGAGCCAACATACTCCTTTTTGATTTGGTTTGGTTATTTGAACTTGAAAAATTCCATAAAATTAATCCTTTATTATCCACTGATACACTAGGGGCAATAGAGAGAAAACAAGAAACAGATATAACTTTAAAAAAAAAAACTGTTTATATATAACTTAGAATTCAGTTGTGCACAGAGCAGATAGTGATGGATCCTGGTAATCATATAAAATCACACACAGATAATTGAGTATTGATTTTACTTTGATTAATTTCTGTTTTCAAAGCTCATAGGGCCTGTTCAGCAAATATGATAGTCATACATTTTGCATTTTCTTTGGAGTCTCTTAAAGTCCTACAGGTCTTTAATTTTATGGTGAAATTATATTACCTTTAAAATTACCGCCAAAAAATACATTACTTTATTCCTAGAACTAAGTGGTAATTAACACTGAAAATTAGTTGGAAACACTTTATTTAATAACATATGTTGTAAAAGTTGAAAGATATTGAAATTTCTGAACATATTAGCATTTGTATTTTTTAATTGAAGTGGAGTTGACATAGTAGTCATATTAGTTATATTAGTTTCAGGTGTACAGCCTAGTGAATCAAGAATTCTATATATTACACAGTGTTCACCACACAAGCATAGTTACCGTCTTTCACCATATAACCTTATGACAACATTATTGACTATATTCCCTATGCTATCTATACTTTTCATCCTAATGATTTATTTATTTTATAACTGGAAGTTTGTACTTCGTAATCAATCCCCTTCACCTATTTCACCCATTCCCCACCTCCTCTGGCAACCACCAGTTTGTTGTCTGTATTTACAATTCTGTTTCTGTTTTCTTGGTTGGTTTGTTTGGATTTTTAACATTGTTTGCCCATATTATACATTCTATTCTGACTATATATACTCAGATAGGAAAATGATCAGAAATGTCTGCATTATTCAAAAGGATGTGTAAAAAGGTAAATAAAAATGTTTTACTATTGATGTTTGTGTTCAACACAGGAATATCATTTTCATCTTTGAATTTAAAAAAAAATTCAGAGGAAAAAAAATGCATCTTCTGGCATAACTTTACTGTCTGGAGTAAATCCTGCAAAATTATTTCAAACGGTATTCTTATATATGAGCACGTCTTTATTTAATTCTTACACAGTAATTATATTTTGGATGTCTACTGGAATGTATATTTTAAATTAGTTTCCTCGTGATTATTGTTGCACTGTCTTCTAAAACTGCATCCAGTGTTGTAATAATATACATAACATAGGGGGTGCCTGGGTGGCACAGCGGTTAAGCGTCTGCCTTTGGCTCAGGGCGTGATCCCGGCGTTATGGGATCAAGCCCCACATCAGGCTCTTCCGCTATGAGCCTGCTTCTTCCTCTCCCACTCCCCCTGCTTGTGTTCCCTCTCTCGCTGGCTGTCTCTCTCTCTGTCAAATAAATAAATAAATAAAATCTTTAAAAAATATATATACATAACATAGATAGATATTAACATATATATATCACTTTTATCATTGTCTGTCCATAGACAAAGTGTAATCCTCCCCCTGTGAAGATATAAGATTTCCTCTTTTTCTAAATTTTAAAAATGATCAGTAAAAGCTAGGAGTCTAGGTTTTCCCTTGTCTTCTGGACCATTGTCATCTCATTGTACTGAGTACTGATTTCACACCCTTCCCTCTCTGTTGTATATTTTTCTATTAGGCAAATGTTGTATCTCCTGGGAGTTCTCTTCTGATTTATAACTTGTTTTTAATAAATTCCATTTCCGTATGCCTTTGTGATATGCTCTCAGAATATTCCTCAGCTTTCTCTTCAAGCTCACAATGTGTTCCTTAACTGTGTCCATTATATATTCATCCTATCTATTGAGTTATTTCCCCATGATCATTTTGTACTTTTATGGTATTTTAATGCCTGCAGTATACTTTTGAATCACTCTGTTGATATTAGTTATACTTGCTGTAACATCCTGTTCAGCTTATCTATTAACTCTATTTCCTGAAACTTTTCTATTTTTACTCTATTATGATGCTGGCTTTCTTCCAATATCTGGTAATTCTTGGTTTTATGTGTATTATGTAATTGAGTTTCCCCAGTTAATTTTTCTATTGGACCTGCACAGCTAGTCTGAGGTTGTGCTGGATGCATGTAACTGTTAGCTGCTTGCTGTGTAAATGGGGGAGTGTTATAGCATATAACTGAGTGGAATACTTCAGTCTGTGTGTAAGCATTGCCAGCAGCCCAGCCAGTTTGGGCCCTCTAACTCAAGGTTCCACAGCTTCTGTCCCAGTGGGAACCTACCTTCCGTTCCATCCCATTCCTGCTGCCTGTCTCCAGGAGCATGAGGAAGGGGATGCATAAATCAACTACTCTAAGCTTCTCCTTCTATAATAATTCTCAAGTCACCATGTGATTATATGCTATGTAACAGGTCCAGAAACATAGAAATGGCTGAAAGTAGGACTAAAACTAGAAGTCAAAGACATATAAATTAAGGGATTAGAATTTCACAAAGGAAGAAGGGTTACTACTGTCAACATTTTGGAGAAATCATCAAAAAATAAAGTCCAGAAGCCACTCTCTGGATTTCAATCTGGAGGTATCATAGTGACTGCTTCCACATCACATTAATTAGTGTGAGGAGAGAAGTTGGACTGGAGTGGGTCAAGAAGATAATTATAAAGATTACTGAAGCTATCAAGTAAGTAAGTTTTGATGGTGTTTTCAAGAGTTTGAATAAGAATGAATGATTTATTTAAGCATAGAGCTAGAGATTATGGCGAATATTGTGTGTTCCTTATCTAGTACCCATTCTCACCTTCTTTCTATAACAAAGCCTTGATTTTGTTCAAGACAACTGTGGTACACAAAATTTTAAGAATGACTTCACACCCTCAAATTGTATAATTTCCTTCCCTTTCAATGTGGATGAAACCTGTGAATATGATGAGATATCTCCCCCTTGATTGTAATTATGTTACATGGAGTAGTCAGCCTTCAAAAACAGATTATCCAGATGGACCTAAAGTAATCATATGAGCCCTATAATAGCAAAGAATAATCTCCAGCTGGTAGCAGTAAAGTAAAGGAGCTTCCAGGTGTGAGGAGGACTTGATGGTCCATTGCTGGTTTTAAGATGGAGTGAGCCTTGTGAGAAGGAGTGTGGGTTACCTTATGGAACTGAGTGACATTACCAGGGGATAGCCAGAAAAGAAATGGGGACCCAGACTTACAGTTGCAAGGACCTGGATATTGCCAACAATCTGAACGTGCTAGAAAGTGAATCTTCCACAGAACCTCCAGAAACAAGCTCAGCCTGGCCAATACACCGGGGTGGCCTTGTGACCTCCTAAACAGAGAACCCAGAATTCCGACCTATAGAACTATAAGCTAATAAATATTTTTTTAAGCTGCTATATTCATAGTAATCTGTTATTCAATATTAGAAACTAGTTTATTAGTAATGTTGCCAGCTAAAATTTTTATCCTTTTTGGAATCTTTTATTTGGAGGTGGTCATGGGAAAATATTCTGATCATTTTTGATATGTAAGTAGATGTCTCCCTCAAAGATCTTGAAAAGTTTTTGCTTAATTAACATAGGCTTCGTCACTTTCTCCTACCTTTTCGTCATTGGCACGCACAGGTAGAGATGGGTTGTATGGGAACCAATGCCATGACCATGAGGCAACAAACATGACGGTAAAGTCCAATATAATAGGGATGGTGACATTTTTAACATATCATGATAGATTAATAAACCATATTACCAATCTTGGAGTGACTACCTCCAGCCTCCTGATTATGTGAGAAATTCTACTCCTCTGCATTTAAGCTACTAAGAGTTGATATTTCAATGACTACCATCAAACATAATCACCACTAATATAAGAGTAAAGACACATTTAAAAATTGTATACTGTTTGTTTACTGGGGCCAGTAGAGGACGGATATAAGCATCTTTGTAAGCTAACATTAGAAAAATTCCTATGAATGTATGCCAAAAGAATGGAGCTAGAGAAGTTAATTTAAAAAGGAATATGTAGGTGAAATAAGTCAATCAGAGAAAGACAACTATATGATCTCACCGATATGTGGAATTTAAGAAACAAGGCAAAGATCATAGGGAAGGAGAGGAAAAAAATGAAACAAAATGAAAGCAGAGAGGGTGACAAACTATAAGAGACTCTTAATCATAGGAAACAAACTGAAGGTTGCTGGAGTGGAGGGGGGTAGAAGGATGAAGTAACTGGGTGATGAACATTGGGGAGGTATGTGTTTTAATGTGCACTGGGTATTATATAAGACTGATGAATCACAGACCTGTACCTCTGAAACAAATAATACATTATATGTTAATTAACTGAATTTTAAAAAAATTAAAAAAGGAATATGTAGGAAAATATACTACAGGTTAAATCAAAAACAGAAGATGGAAGATTCATGCCCTGAGACTGAACAAAAAAGGGCATAATGAAGTTTTTAGTTAAGTTTGTAGGTGTGGGATAGGGCTGGAGGTGGGAAGTAGGTGCCTAATCTCTTTAATTATCAGATTAAGCATTTTGCTGAAAGTGATGAAGATTAGAATTTGAGGAGCTATTAGAATTTTTCTACCATTGCTTGATGACATATGAAACAAGGTTGTTTAAGGAAAGGTAAAAATGATGTTAAATGACCTTAGGTTCATAAATGTGTTTTTTTGAAATATGGCAGTCCCTAGTAAAGTCGGGGGGTTTTTGCCAGCAATACTGTATAGTCAAGAAATAGAAACAAAGACTGAGAACTGGAAGATTGCTCCACTATTGAGATTTTTCTGAAAAAACTCCACCAATAAGGGACAAAGATCTGTGTGTTCTGGGTGAGTGACAGTTAAGTGCATCTCTTTTCAGTGCAGGAGAAATATATCTAAGGCTAAGACAAGCAAAAGAAAATAGAGCAAAGAATGTGAGCAATATTACTTAATGGCGTCTACAAACACCTGTGTCTGTCTTATAAAAGGTGACTCATTTTCTCTTTTTAAAACAGGATTGGAGAGGGGGCGAGACAGAGAGAGAACTCTTCTTATAAGAGTGCTAATTCCATCATGAGGGTCCCACCCTCATTACCTAATCTAAACTTTATTACCTCCCAAAGTTTCCTCTTCTAAATACCATCACACTGGGGGCTAGAGTGTCAACATGTAAATTTTAGGGAACCATAAACATTCAGCCCAAAACACAGTCCCTGGCAATACTGGGGCCTGCATACTTCCTGTGTGGTGACTTCACTGCTAAATTAACTGCATGAACACCTACAGATATTCACTCTCCCAGGTTCATCTTTCTGACACATAATGAAGGGACAGAGTGAGGGGGGAAGAAGTTGTGCCATTAGAGATCCGTCTTCATGGAAAGAATAATCAGGAGTGGAAAGATTCACCAATATTCCAGAGATTTAGAGTTCTTAAATCATTGACTGTAATTTTTAATCTTGTATGAATCAAGGTTGTGGGCAACATTTTTAGGTAAGATGTTAACAGCTTAGTCAAGACAATTCCTGTTTGATTTATAGGAGGTATTAAGTTTATCTCCTTAATACAAAGTACTGTTCCTTTAGGTATCCAACAGAGATGAGTTGAGGGCAATATATTTTGCTTAAAATATTATTCAGAACACTACCACATTTACATTACCTACAAAATCACTTTTACCTGTGGTGAGTAGGCTGATGGCTCCGCAAAGATGTCCATGTCTTAATGCCACAAATTTGTGAATATGTATGTTTCCTGTGGCTCTGGTAACAAAACACTATAGAAATTTAAAACAATAGAAATTCTTTCTCTCACAGTTTTGGAGGCTGGAAGTCCAAAATCAAGGTATCAGTCTTTGCTCCCTCAAAGACTCTGGGTAGAATTCTGCCTTGTCTCTTCCTAGGTCTAGTTGTGGCAGGAAATAAAAATCATGCATTTTCCCAGACATATTTCATATTTTATGCTGATATTTTGTTCAATATTATGATCTGCTTATTTTCCATATCACAAGCACCAAAACAAACCAGGAAAATATTTTGTTACATAAAATATGGGGGTTAATAAAAATGGGGGTTCCTGGGTAGCTCAGTTGGTTAAGTATCTGACTCTTGGTTTTGGCTCAGGTCATGATCTCAGGGTTATGAGATTAAGCCTGCATCAGTCTCCCCACTCAGTGGGGAGTCTGCTTAGGATTCTCTCTCCCTCTCCCTATGCCCCTCCCCACCTCTCCCTCTCTTAAAAAAATAAATAAAAACAGATAATGGCAAAGATTAATATTTTTCATTTGTCCTTTTATACTTAAAATGATACTAATAAATGATATTTTTCTGTCTGAGCTAAGCCCAGTTGAATTTTTATTACATAAAATGAAGTTGTTATTAATTATGTCTTTTATACAAAAAGTATTCACACAAAAGATTTTATTGCATACTGATACATGAAACTGGTGTCCTAGATGTAAATACAGTACATATTTACACATACACATACTCACACACAGATGTACACATAGTCATGCATACCATTATCAACAAAATAAAAATTTTGGAAACTATTAATAAGTATAGATGATTTTTGTCTTTATATATATTTTTTTTCTTTTTTTTACATTTTTTAAACTGAACATAAATTACTATGGCCAGAAATTAAAAGTTACACTATCTTGCTTTACTTTCATCTTTATGTGAAAAGAATTTTAAGGCAAAATTTATAAATAGATATAAATATTATTCAAAATATTTTTCCTTTTGTACTTGCAGAAATTCCTTCACTATAGAGAATAACATTAAAAAGGTACTTTTCTGTTTTTTTAAACCAATATTCATTTTTTATAATGCGTCACTGAAGTAAAATTAAAATGTGTATGAAAAAAAATTAAGCCTGACAAGATCATTAAGTCTTTTTAATTTTTGAATTTTATTATGTCATGGGATATGGCTATATTTGTGCTTAAAAAAAGCAATAAGAAAATACATGGATTTTTGTTTTTTAAGTGAAATTTTGATTTCATCAAAATGAAAAAATGGCAATATTTTTATTACAGAATATCTTCCAAGTATGTTTATGTAATATATTATGCTTAGCTTTATTATTAAGATCCTACAAATTTCCTACTTGCATTTTCCAAATACATATTTTCATATCTAATCTATATTTATCTATCATCTATTTATATCAATCTATCTATGTACCATCTGTCATTCACACACACACACACACACACACACACATCTAATATTTATCTAATAATAAATAAATGCTGAACTAGGAGTGAGAGCTTAGGAGAATCCAAGGTTCTCATGCAGTGAACCACTTAACTCCAGTGAGGAAGTCTGATTCTCTCTAAATTTCAGCTGCATTATTTGAAAAAGAAAGTGAGATGAGGATACTCATCAACATCAGTCAAATGAAGATATTACTATTCATCATGCATAGTAAGAATTTCAATTAAATAATGAACGTGAAGTAGCAAAATGCTTGACGAATATAAAGTGTCCCAATTTGATCAAAGAGCATTTCCAGTTCTAAAATCCTACTGCTTAGTAACCAAGGTTTTTTTTTCTGTGTTTTTTTAAATAATTTTTATTTTGCTATATTAGTCACCATACAGTACATCCCCAGTTTTTGATGCAATGTTCCATCATTCATTATTTGCATATAACACCCAGTGCACCATGCAATATGTGCCCTCCTTAATACCCATCACTGGCCTATCCCATTCCCCCACCTCCCTCCCCCCTGAAGCCCTCAGTTTGTTTCCCAGAGTCCACAGTCTGTGTTTAATGGTAATACAGTATTACACTTCTACAAATTATTCATTTGTGCTATTTCCCTTTCCCTTTCCAGGTCACTGAAGGTACAGCACTTAATCTAGCTGTTAACCATTTTAACCTGAGGGGTTGTTGAAAATAAATCCTCTTTAGAAGGCTTTCTCAGGTCCACTGATGATTTCAAAATAGCTTGAGAATCAATCAGATTAACTAAAACATTTTCTGCTCAGACATCTATTACAAAACTGATGTCTGTATAATGCTTCTTTGACATTGTGAACCTCTATCCCAACTCTACAAAATGAGTACTAAAAACTAATACATAAAAGCAGATTTTTCCCAAGGTTTTTTATTTTTCCCAAAAATTCTCATTTCTAATTAGCATTAGGTTAACATGAGTGCGACTTTTTCTTTGGAAATTATTACTTCAACTTTTTTAGGCCAGTGTGTGTGTGTGTGTAGCCCTCTCATATCTATATCTACATGTAATATTCTTAAACAACAACAACAACAACAAAACCCTAAAGAAAAAATTTTATGTCAGTCTTTTATCTTCAGCAATTGCAGGAGAAGTGAATCAAAACTGGAAATTTAAAATCCAGTTAAAGTTATGGCACATTCAATTAGAAGACTCGAGTCTTAGATCATTCTGATAGTAACTAACTTATTCACTTGGAAAAGCCATTCAGTCTCTCTGGACTACTTTTTCATCAAATAATCTGTGATTTGGATTGTGCTGTCTCTGAAACACTATAAAATGTATTTCTGATATATGTGACTATTCGTATAACCAAGGAAGTGGACTTTTCTGAAGCAGGCGTTGTTTGTCTCTTCCATGCCCACATCAACCAATACTTAGAAATGACTCATCACAAATAGATTTCTAATAAATATTAATACTCAAATGATGTATTAGTGATTGTATTAATACACAATTTTCTATTAGTTTGAGGTAGTTTTGAATAGAAATTTTCAACATCAAGAGACACAGCAATATATTCCAAATAGAACACAAAGCACATGCAACCAAAAGTAAGATACTTTTAAAAAATTAAAATTTTTGAAATTTACTTATTTTTATTTAAAAAATGTTTTTAAAATATATATATTTATTTATTTATTTACTTTTAGAAAGTGCAGAGGAAGGGGCAGAGGAAGAGGGAGAGAGAGAACCTTGAGCAGACTCCCCGCTGAAAGCAGAACCCTAAGCAGGGCTCAGTCTCACCATCCTGAAATCATGACCTGAGCTGAAATCAAGAGTCAGACGCTCAACCGCTTATGCCAACCGGCCACCCCTAAAATTTTAGAAGTGTAATACAATTAACTTTCCATTAGCTTATTCTCATAATGTAGGAATACATCCTCATATATAAGCCAAGACAGAACTTAGTTGCCAAAAAAAAATGTGAGCTTGAATCTCTATAGTATTCATCCATATCCACTCCAAATAATGTGTTTTTACATATAATAGACTCCCAATAAAAATCTATTCCTTTAAAGCAAAAAATAAAATGTGAATCTCCAAAGTCAACTATCACAGATCTTCCATATGTCATTTTCTGAAGTCACTTGGCATTGCATACTTTGGAAAACATATAAGGGGGACTAATTTCTGCTGAACTATTTGAAGCTAATGGCATCTCTTGTCACCGGTGGCAGTGTGAGAGTACAGCTGACTTCATTTCGAAAGGTACTACACTGCTTTGAAGTAGTCCTTATTACAGAAAATCGAGAACATCCTTGAAACGATTTCAAAAATAGAAATTTTAGGGGAAATTACCACCTGATTTATTCTAAGATAAAAGAACGTGCCAATAATACAAATGTCAAATGCCGACTCATAAAATATGCCCAAAATCCTAATTGGCTTTGAGTAATATAATTACTAACACATAAATTTTATCTTATATTCATGTATAACATCTTATATGTATTATATAGACTTAATATTTTAATTGCCTTATGATGCTAACATTAGAGTCTTTTTATTTCTTTCATGAAAAAAAAAATGAACCTGAGTTGGAAAGTTGAATTGTCTGATCAAGATTTAAGTACTGCTGTTAAATTACATTGTCAGCCTTGTAATAAATTCTGATTAAGAATTTACACCTTTGTGAACAGATTAGCAGACCTAATTGATTTTGATCCGTTAACTTCAATTTGCAGCTTTAAGAAGGTGTAACCTCACCCAGATTTATGGTTTGAAGCTCTTGTGTTTGAATTAATGAATTTTACATCTGATCTCATTAAGAAGAATTTTGGTTAAGTACATATATTTCTCCAAGTGGAAACTCTTTGCCTTAACTCCTGGGCATTGCATATATTTTCATAAATGTCCCCATTTATTAATCTCCAAACATATGAAGCAATAATTTTACATCTCATTTATTATCTGTCAACCATCAGTTTCTACTTCCATGTAATTATAAGGAGAACTTATCCTGTATTTTTATCTCCTCACCATCCTCCTGGACTTTGCTTGCAGTGATAGACGTATGGTCAGGATGTTCTAACTCCATTGTTAACATGCCATATTGCAGATAACAATCATTTATCATGGAAGCAGTTAGAGACTCTGGGAAAAGCCAGGCACAATAATTATAAATTATCACTTGTAATTGTATTTTAAGGTTTGAAAAAACATGGTTTACAGAATTTCATTATGTGAAGATGAGTTCCTGTTCAAAATAAATATGGAACCTGAGTGTGTGTTCTATTTTCTGGTTCTTATTCCATACATTTTATTAACTTTGGCATCAAATCCATCAAAAATATTTTAACCAGTTGATTAACAATACAATCATACATTATATAGTACTTAAACTCACTCAAAATATTTTTATATCATACAAGTAAACATTTTTTTGCTTAAATAGACATCAATAAAATTTATTGGTTTATTTATTTATTAGTTTCACATGCAATTGGTAGAAATGATTTTAAGAGAGATTTTCTATTTAATTGGCATTAAGGAGGGTTTTTTTAAAAGTCACTTTATCATTGCCAATACCAACTTGGACCTCCTCCGAAACCTTGACTTCAGGGAATCCAAACTGTAGTCAACAGTTCCCAATCTTCCAGTTCCTCTTTCACTTGCTCTTCTCCAAACATGTATTTCACCTCATCAGGATCTCTAGTGTTGACTGTCATTCCTTTTATGTGCCTATTTTCCTTCTTAACCAACTTTGAGTACATGGTTCATCCTATTATCTTTTTGCATATACCCTCAAATCCCTGTCCTCGTTCCTCTCCCATCTGTATGGGACAAGAGAAGGATTTTATGGCACTTGTCTTGGACACAAACATAAAGACACACCAAAAAACTCATAATCACAATAAACAGTATTTTAATGCAATATCTTAAACCTAAAATTCAGTATAAAAAATCCAACATGAGCAAAACACCAAATTATACATAAAGGCAAGATCATGATTTTTCTTTTTGTCTCAGCTAGGCACTGTTTCTGATCCTGCCAGCCAATGTCATATATCTTCCCATAGTTAAGAAATTGACTTAATTCTACCTCAGTTCCCTACCTATAGAGTCTCTTTTTTATATGAGAGGCTGGGTATAATAGTGGAAAGAAGAGAAACTGGAGTTTATATAATATAAACTCCAATATAAATAAACTCCAATATAATGGAGTTTCAAGGCCTTTCTTTGCTGTATTATTATTCCCCCCTTTGGTGAATTTACATAAATACTTTAGGATTTTAGTTGACTTGTCTGTAAAATGGGGATATCAATAAGGAATAATCAGTTTTAATGCCATAAGTATACAGTATGGCACACTGCTTTCCAAAATACATCCTTTCCATTCCTAGTTTGAGTATGCTTTTTGAAGAGGCTTAAATATGCCATGGTTCATTCGAACTTTGTACCTGCTGCATCAAAGTGATACTCCTTGCCTTCTTTCCAGTGCCTCATCTCTTACCAAATTACTACTTACCCTTCAGAACTCAGCAGGTTGTCTACTTCTTGAGAAAATTCTTTTCAAACCCCTAAACTAGATCACATTCCATATTGTAAGTATTCATATCAGCATGCACCCTGTAGCATTTGTCAAAGTTGAAATGATTCATTTAGGCAATTGATTGTTTAATGTCTGTCTCTTACACTAAATCGCAAGTAAGAGTTGTTTCTTTCTCCCCTCCCTGCCCCGCCTCCGGTAGGTGTTTTATTCCCAGCATAGAGCTCAGTGTCTGGTAATTGGTAGGCACTCAAAGCAAACAAACAAACAAAAAAAACAACCCATTTTTAAATGAGTAATGTTTGAATGAATGATATCAGCCTTGTTTTTAGTTCATTTTCTTTCTTTCCACATTCTAAGAAAAGATCTAGGAAGACAAAGACAAAAAAAAATTCAAATCAAGTTATTTATTCTGAGATTTTACAGGATATATAGCAGGGTAAGATTCATGCCAGGAAGTTCAGGATATTTGACAACTAGAGAGCTTATTATTATATTAGGTTAATATGTCAGCAATAAATTCTTATGGTAATCTGTTACACTTAAAATACATATCATGTAACTCAACATTGATTTTTGTTATTGTAAAACACTCTAAATGGAAATCTACATTCTTAAAATTACAAAGAGAAAGTTTCTAAAAAAGATGCCAACAAAACATATAATAGCAAACCATTAAACTTATTTGCATATTATGTGAAATACTACAGCTACACGGAAATAAAAATATAACTACCAGGAACCAGGATACAAATTATTGTTTGTCTAGAAAATCACTCAACCATTTGACTTTGGAGAGCTTCAGAATTCCTATCTGTATAGTTTTACAAAACACATGATTTATGGAAAAAAAGAAATAAAAAAGCTCATGTGATAAATGAGATTTTTAAACTGCAAAACACAATACAAATATTTATGCATAGCTACGAAATTATTACATATAAGCTGATTTTCTAACCTAAAGGAGTATTTGGAATTTATAAAATACACTTTATTTATGTATTTATGTATTTGTTTATTTATTTATTTATTTATTCATTTATTTTTATAAAATACACTTTTAATACTGTACTAAGTAATGTGCCTAATATTGCAATTAGGCAATTTTTGTTATCACTGAAATCACTTAATAACTCATGACATTTTTAGCATTTGTCTTCTAGGAAATTATTCTTTCCCTTTAAAGCATCAGCTGGTCCTTTAGTAAATCAGGGGGCATGGTTTTCTGTCCCTAGAGATTACAACATGCTACAGAAAGTCTATCAAAATTCAGCTCAGGTGTTTGCAATACAGTATATGCTTCTCATCTTTAGTCATGATGTCATGCTTCAGAGGACAGCATGATAAGAATGTAGTTACTCCATGACAGCCAACAGTCCTGCTAAGAAAATCTTAGCCCTAGAAAAACATAAAAATCTTAACTCAAAGATGTGATCAAGTTAAGCTTTCTTCATACCTACCTGAAACACAAAACAGACGCTGGGGTTACTCAGCTGTGACGTAACAGTACTGTTGCACAGTGATCACTGAGCTATCTTCCTGTTTTCCTGTGAAATGCATTTTGCCAAATCTAGTGGATTCGATAACAACACAAGGAGATGGTATCTTGGACAAAGTGTTCACACATGAAAACAACTATAACAATGTGTGTTGTTCATGATAGAAGCAACAATAACTATTTTGTATATGCCTAGTCTTAATGAAGTCATCATTAAAAGTGTTCATACAAAGCAAAAACTCCTAAAATGCATTTTTAAAGTATATGTGAACATGGAAACAGTTATGAATCATTTATAAAAATATTTTGTAGAGATTAGACAATACTATAATTAACACATAAAAAATCTTTCAAAAGTTTTCAGTGGATGCGTTTAACTACTACGGATTTTACTCTATATAAATGAACACTTTCCTACAATAATCTTTCTATAAGTCCAAAATGTAGTTTAATTCAAAATAACACTGCAAACATTTTATAAATTTGCATTATCATTAATTTTGCATACGATAATTACTTTTTAAATTTTTGCTAATTTCGTGTACTTATGGAAAGAACAGAGTTCAGGTTCTTTGCAGTGTTAAGAGCCTAGTAAACTCCTGTTGACAGTCTTTTTAATCCAAAATTACATTTATGAAAATAGTAAAATTAACTGAATTTTCATTCTACATATACAGACAACCGAGTTACTTAAAATCAAAGAGATTTAGAGTCAGAATTTACCATAAAGAGTACTTAGTTAACTACATATTCTACAGATGATTTACTGAGGAATAGAGCAGTTTGGGTTTCTACAAGGGGTCACCCTACTGATTATTGATAGACCAGTATTGGAAGGCCATTATCTTGAATGCCAGGACACTCCACAAAGATGAATTTTAAGAAAAAGTTATCTTGAAACCTACCCAAACCTAAGCCGATAGATTTAATCTACGTGATTAGTTTAAATTTTTGAAAGAATAATTATTATTAGGAAGATATTTTATCACTAAAAATTTATATTTAGTCATCTGTCAATGTATGATAGTCATTCCCTTAGACTAGAATGGGGGAAATTTCTTCTTATGACAGAAAAAGGAAACCCTCTATAGTAATCCGAAAGAATCTATTTAGATATTTAGGTAAAGCAATTCCAGGGAGACACTTGCTTCCATACAACATACAATTCATGACATACATTTCATATAAAGTTGTATATAACATATTCAATTCCATATTTCTGTATTAACTTACCGTTCAATTTTAATCACATTGCATAAAAACAAATAGGAATATGTTTATAGCAGAAGGAAAGAAAAAACATGAGACTCATGAACTTATAATGCAATTTTAACGTGTTAAGCCAATCAAGCTTACTATAAAACGTGAAGTCAAGCCTTAGAAAAGCTGTAATAATAAAAACAGAAGTCACATTCTGAACGTAAATTTAAACGTACGGGTAAAAATTAATATCTTCATATCCTCAACTTCATTTGGTCATTTTTGACCCCAAATATCAACCTGCTAAAATTTGTCCCTCTGGCTGATTTTTGTCAGTGGTTGGGTATAATAAAAAAAAAAAAGTATACTGAATACTAGTTATAGTTGTCATGTAGCTTTGCTACTCTTGCGCATTCACATGGAAAGTATCAGCTTTCCTAGCAGACTGTGGCTGAATACAATGTGATTCTTTACTTTTTTATGAATTATTCAAATTATTTTTAATTAAAGAAAGAAATGAACAAAATGCATATTTTCTAAGTGCATACAAGAATTAGGCAAGAGAGAAGTAATATTAAATTACAATTTCAACATTCAAGATCATTTTAATAGTTTAAAAAACATTGAACCATCGAAATGGATTTTAACATGTTTAAAATTCTATAATCACGATTTTACTCAATTCCTAGTATAGTACAGTTAATAGTTCGCTTTTTTGCAGTTCTATCTGCCATTTAGTTGAAAATGAATGGAAATGTCCTGCTATCAAAATTTGCAAACTTCAGGGCACCTGGGTGGCTCAGTCAATTGTCTGCCTTCAGCTCAGCTTACGATACTGGGCCTGCTTCTCTCTTCCTCTGCCTCTCCCCCCCACTTGTAATCCTTCTTACACCCTCTCTCTCACAAATAAATAAGATCTTTTTAAAAAATTACTAACTTCTTTTTTAAATTTTATTTTTTAAAAGATTTTATTTATTTATTTAGAGAGAATGCAAGTGGGGGGTGGGGCAGAGGGAGAGGGAGAGAAGGAAACTCAAGCAGACTCCCAGCTGAGTGCACAGCCTGTTGCGGGACTTGATCTCATGACCCTGAGGTCATGACCTGAGCCAAAATCAAGAGTCAGATGCTTAACCGACTGAGCCACCCAGGTGCCCCAAAAGTTGCTAACTTCTTGAATGTTACATGAAACAGAATTTTTCTGTAATAATTTATTTCACCTTTAAGATATTAGGTTGATTCTAGGGTAGTAAATTTTAGGAATAAGCACGAACCATAAAACATTCAATGATGAATGAGAAATCCAATTGCTAACATTATGTTTCTTAATGTTCATACAAGATGATAAAATTAAATATTTATAGTAATTCAGTTGTTTTGGAAATGTATTTTTCTGTGTGACTTCAAAGAGCTAAATAAAAACTTTTTTAAAGATAAAACGAATAATCTGACAGACAAGGATGTTTTGGTACACATGCCACATGACTTTGTAACAACTTATGCTATCCAACTTTAAATAAATGGCTCATTGTGATAATGGCACCCCACTTACAGGTATCAAACGTTAAGAGATTGAGTGACAGTGTGTTCAGTGATGATGGAGAAGGAATTCATACATTGTGCTAATGTGATTGTATGATTGCGTGGAAGTTTGCTATAGAATTTCAGTATTGATATTTATTATATTTATTATAATGTTGTATATCAATAAAATATATTATGTTAAACAGCAATTACAAAGACCATGGGAGGATTTAGGGATTGGAGAAGGATATATTTATACAAATAATTATCTTTGAAAGTTATGACATGTTGGGGTTAATGTAGAGCGTGAAATCAGCCATAATACCTGGTCTGCTACAATGTAACACGGAGGCTGCTGAGGGCAGGGAAGGTTTCAGAGAAGGGCGTAGGCCTTTGGAATGCCAAGGCCGGCGTGACCACTCTGCCGTGGGAATGCCACAGGGAGTTGCCTTCCTGGAACTTCCCTAGTCCAAACAGCCGCCCTGTGATCTAAGAGATGTGGGCATTGTCCCTTAGGCTATTTTTAGCAGCACTCCTAGAACATGAAAATTAGCATGTGTTATCTTTCCCCGTAAACAGATCCTCCCAGTTTCAGTAAGACCCCTTGTCACATATCATGTGCTTGAGAAACAGTGAAGGATTTGTGATTATCTTGAAAGACCAATAAAAGCAGGAGCAAAGCAGAGCAAAGGGTCCTCGCCACTGAGCGCTGACGCCTTGCCTTCTCTCTTTCACAGCAAAGTTTGGAGTCATCTTTCACCTGTGGTACAGGGATTGCTGGCCATTCCCGGCAATGACACATGAACATAAACACCTGTGAATAAACTACACAGTTTATAGAATAGAACGTTATCGATTGCTATAGATTGAATGTTTATTCCTCCAAAGCGCGTATGTTGAAATTTAATCCCCATTGTGATGGTATTTAGAGGTGGCCTATTTGGGACTTGATTAGATCAGAAGGAGGGAACCCTCGTGAATGGGAAGAGTGCCCTTGTTATAAAAGAGATTTTAGAGAGCTCGCTTGCCCCCTCTGTCATGAGAGGTTCTCGTGTGAAGACAGCAATACAGATGAAGGGTACACTCCTTTCCAACTAGAAATAAACTTGATCTTAATTTTTGCACTTTCTTGTTCTTCCCATTTGTACTTTGTACCACTTTAGACCAGTCAGGAAAGGCCCTTGCCCTACAGCTAGTGCTGCATTTTCACAACTATAAAAACAATACATCCTTTAAGAGTGTGTATCTTTTTCTCTCAGGACCTAGTCCCCAGTGATAGCACTAAATGGGCATTAACTCTAAACATCGAACAGAGACTTTACTTCCCAGTATAAGGAGAATTTGAATGATGCAAACACTTAGGTAAGGGAAACACAGTTTAATTAATCATCAAACAGCATGAATAGCATAGGTTCTCCTACAAGGAAGTGCCATTTTCCACAGTGCTTTTCTTTTTTCTTCTCTTTGAGTCACTTGGTTCAGTAGTGTGTAGGCATTAGTGTTGTATTCACAACAGATGAACATTTTGTTGTATTAAACAATAAATGTCCATCTTTTTTGCAGATATGGAAAGACACATACGAAGAGAGGGATAAATGCAGAAGTACCATGAATAACATTTGATACTGATTACTTGAAGTACTGAAGGGATCTGAATATTTTTTCAGAGATAACATTTTTATGTAAATCAGCTTCTCCTCCAGTATTTTCTCTAGCTCAATAGCTCTCTTTTGAGTTTCTGGAAATCAGAGTAACTCTATCTTCTTCTCCAGTTCTCGCACTTCTATGCTCCAGTTCTCGTAATCCCTGTTACTTATTTTCCATCTTTTATCTCTAAACTGAATTTTGAAGAATTTCTTTAGCTATGTTTTTCAGTTTAGTAGTTCTTCAGTTTTGTCTCATATGCATGAAACATATCTATTATTATCAGTTTTGTCAGTTAATGTCTGTTAATTTCAGTTAATATATTTATTTTTCATTTCTTTTTTTTTAAAAAGATTTTATTTATTTATGTGACAGAGAGACAGCCAGCAAGAGAGGGAACACAGCAGAGGAGTGGAAGAGAAAGAAGCAGGCTCCCAGCGGAGAAGCCCAATGTGGGACTCCATCCCTGAACGCCGGGATCACGCCCTGAGCTGAAGGCAGACGCTTAACGACTGCGCTACCCAGGCGCCCCTATTTTTCATTTCTAAAAGCACTTGTTGGCACTTTTAAAATCTGATTTCTTCCTTTTGATGATGTTTTATTCCCTGCTTATTTTTGTCCTTCTTTTTAAAAAATAATATATGGGGATATTTTATATCTGTATATGACAAATCCAAGAATTATTTTTATTGAGGACTCTTTTTGTTTGTTTCTTTTCTCGCTTTTACTCAAAATACACTCTTTCCTCATTTGTTGCTAACTTTTATAAAGATAAATTTTTCTTTGAATTTCATCCATGGAATCCTAAAGATAATAAGTGGGTAATGCCTTTTTTTTTGTTTTAGTTTTACTGAGATATAATGAATGTATAGTACTGTATAAGTTTTAAGGTGAACAGCAGAATGATTTTATCTACATGTATTGTGAAATCATTACCAAATTAAGTTTAGTTAACATCCAATTATCTCATGTAGGTACAAAAAGGAAAAAGAAAAAAAAATGGTTTTTTCCTCATGACGAGAACTTCTAGGATCTACTCTCAGCAACTTTTAAATAAACTGTACAGTAGCGTAAACGGTAGCCATCGTGTTGTACATTACATCCCTAAGTACTTACTTATCTTAGAAGTGAAAGTTTGTACCTTTGAGCACCTTCATCCAATTCCCCGTGCCCCCACCCACTACCTCCCTCCTCTGGCCACAAATCTGATCTCTTTTTTCTGAGTTTGGGTTTCTTTGTTTGCTTTTTAGATTCCACATATAAGTGATATTATACATTATTAGACTTTCTCTGTCTGACTTATTTTACATAACATAATGCCCTTGAGGTCTCCATGGTGTCACAAATAGTGGGTAATGCTTTTCACTAAAGAAACTTTAGTTTGTTTCTATCAAGCCTGAGGTAGAGCTATCAATCTCGTACTACGTTAATTTCTTAGTTTACAATTCACACTTTTACAAAGTTGTATAAATTTGAACTTTACATCCATGTGATAGCAAGCTCACTCTTGGTTGTGATTCATCAGAAGACACTTTTTTTCCTTCCTGCATCTTCCATGTGTTACGGTGGTTTCCTATTATTTTCTACAAGGTGACAGAATGTCATGAGATTTGTCATCTTGGAATGTATAAAAAATTGAAAATATTCATAGTTCCTTTTAAAAATAATCTGCATTTACAGCCTAACAACCTTAAACTTCCATGATACTAAGTAGATAGCATACTTTGGACAGAAAATTACATTTTAACAGTGGTTGCTGCTATTAATAATGAGTTACTTTCACCCCATATAGCAAACACATTAATAGTAGTACATTATCTGTTTTGATGGTTTTCAATTTTTATTTTAATATATGAAAATTTACTGGCTTATCAAGAACACTCAATAGGGTTTTGAAGGAATTAAAATTTGGGAAAGAATTTATTTTTCTATTACTATTCTATCATAGCCAAAAGTTAGTGCTTTCTATTTTTAATTACCCTTAATTTCTTATTAAATTATAAATTTCTTTCTTGTTGGGTACACATCCATACTTTTCTTCTATTCAGTGCTGCTGGTGATATAAGATACCTAGAAAATCAATCCACCATTTGCAATTTATTAAAGGTGGTGGCAGAATCAAAATGTGTGTGTGTGTGTATAAATGCCACAATAAAAAAATATAGGATGGTAAATAATACATAATGAGAGGGGGTTTTGTTGTTCTTGTTCTTGTTTTTATTTAGTAGAAGAGGCTGACATTTGGAATGGCATTTAGAGGACAAACACGAATTTTGAAAGCGTTGAGAGGTTTGACAGAGAAGAAAGAAGAGACGGAGGTGGAGATGGCAGAAATAGTTTTAGGGGAAACAGCAGAAAAGGTTTGCAACTTGATGGAAGAATGGTCTTTGTTGATAAATCCCAGTTTGCTTATGACTTCAACTTGGTTTTTAATGTATATTTTACTTGTCCCTTTCTTGCTAACAATAAGGAGAGAAAAGAACATCTAGAATTTCTTAGAAAATGGAGCTAGAAACAAAAAGAAATTTTTGTTTGCAACTTGACGGAAGAATGGTCTTTGTTGATAAATCCCAGTTTGCTTATGACTTCAGCTAACAATAGAGAGAAATAGGATGAAAGAACATCTAGATTGTCTTAGAAAATAGAGCTTAAAACAAAAACAATTTTTTTAAAAAAATCCACTATCGTCTACTAATGAATGCAAAATACTTGTATCATAAATTACTACATCAGAATAAATGTGGATTAACTCTGTGTTTATATAATCATGCACCTATTATATGGGTTAAAAATTGCAAATATGGAGTTAGAAGTATGGGAGATAATTATCTGAACCTTCCTTTTGGTTTTAGTGTCCCACAGAAATTATGATTTTTCATTTTTCATTTTCCATATGCAGAGAAGATATTATGGATTGCATATAGCTAAATAAAAACTCACTGCACTTACTCCTGTTGATTTGCAAACCCCTAGAATATTTCATTGCAAATACCTTATATTCAATCATTGTTCAGTTGCCTGAATTATCTTTCCAGTCTTACGATTTTTTTTTTTCTGCATTGTACGTTATTATCAGTATATTCATTGAGGTTGTCTATGGCCATCTGTTCAATATCGGTAGTTCTGAACAAATTTTTACATAACATTCAATAAAGTAGACATTTCCTTAAAGATAAAGTTAATCATATTGATATAAAGAGGCACGACCACTTTTTGATTACAGGGAATGAATTTTGGAGTTTAAGAAATTTGATTCTAACCCAGGCTTTATCACTAATAAGTTTGTGATCTTATTCTCCCCATTCTCTAAGCATTGGTTTCCTTTTTTATTAAAAGGTAATACTAATGCTACTTCATGGAGAAGTTGTGAGGATTTTATGAATATTACTTGGAAAATACTTAGCATAGTGCTTAGCTAAGAAGGAGCTGCTCCCTATGTAACTGTTTTTACTTTTTTAGGTATTCTGTGTTTGAAGTGCCTGTTTTGCTATGTAGTCAAATGAATGATGTTATCCAAATACCAAAGGACCCCTTTGTATCTAATATTATGACACAAAACCAGAGGGCAGCATTGCATTAAGGTAAAAAGAGAGTTTAGGCACTTGCGGCGGTGTCATTACTTATGCGATGTCAGTCACTGTGCGTTGGGTTTGAGAGGTTTCAGTGGGATGATGGCTACCACGTGAGTAGGCGTGAGGAATAGGAGACAAGTGACTGCAGAGCTGAATCCTGCTGTTCCGGTGAATCCAAAAGACCTTCCCAAAGGCAGCCGGCAACTTTTTCCCTTGTATTCCAAGTTGTCTAGTCTCTTTCAGATTGGCAACATCGACTCCACATCTGGACAGCTCACATATAATCAGTGATGCGTCCTCCCTCCTGAGAAGCTGCCATTGTCTCTGAGCCTCTTTCCACATTTCCTGGCTCAGGGCTTATTTGCCTTTTAGAAGGCATATTTGAATTGGCTTTTGCAACACAAAAGTGAAACCCTGTGTGAGTCCTGTTGAGCCTTGCTTGGTGAGAAGCAGGAAGTAGGCAGGATACTTTTTGTATCCTTAAGTAAACAGCGTGGTCTTAAACAAAGCTACTAAACCTTGCTACTCTGAGTTGTTACTGCAAGGGAAATAAAGACAGGCACTATCTATGCATCCCATGGCTAGCACTCCAGCCAAAATAGGCCCTTTGCTTTACAGGATTGAAGATGAATTGAAGTGGACCATGCCTTGTCTTGCTTATTCTTTTGCTAAGCAATGAGAGTCAGATGCCTGCGATTAATTATATCTAGCAGGTGGTAAAATAAATATATCGATAAATGGTAAACATGTCTTTTCTTTAACAAAAATGGTACTGGTTTTTTGCTGATTTACATTTGCAGTTGAAGAAAGATACTTTAGATCTTTTTGGATTGTAAGTCATTAAACATCTCCTAAGCCATACTGAACTGTAACTTTAAGGTTGAGAGATCCCTGGAGAATCCCAAGTACTTTTCAGGGTGCTTACCAGGCACTTTTGACTTTTTAGGCGTTGTTTGTCATAGGGAGTCTCTTGCACGTTGTAAGGTGTTTACCAGCATCCCTGACCTCTACTCACTAGATTCCAGAACTCACCCCAGCCTCCTGTCTGAGTTGTGACAACCAAAAATGTCTCCAGACGTTGTCAAATCATGTCTGATAGAGAACCACTATACTGAATCTTACCCATTTTTTTTAACTCTTACTCTATCATGGATGTACAGTGAGTTTTCCAGAGACTACCTAATTTGCGATCTCATAGAGACTATTTTTATCTGAAAATGTTTTAATGTTGCCTTCTTTTTTAAACAAAATAATGTAGCAAAATACATATATCATAACATTTATCATTTTAATCATTTAAGTGTATAATTCAGTGGCGTTAATTACTTTTGCAAAGTTGTACAACCATCACCACTATCTATTTCAATTTTTTTATCACCTCAAATAGAACCTCTATAAAAATTAAGTGATAATACAACAGTCCTCCCTCTATTGACCTCTGGTGACCTGTAATCTACCTTCTGCCTCTATTCCAGATATTACAGGTAAATGGAACCAGACAAGGTGTCCTTTGAGTCTGCTTTATGTCAGCATAAAATTTTCAAGGCTTATCAGAACTTCATTCCTTTTTATGTTGGAAAAATATTCCATATTATGTATTAACACATTTTGTTTATTCATTCATCTATTAAAGGGCACTTAAGTTGCTACCTTTTGACTATCATGGATAATGTTGTAATTAACATTGGTATACATGGGTCTTCTTGAGTCTCAGTTTTCAGTTCTTTTGAGTATATACCTAGGGGTAGTATTGCCATGTCCTGTGGTAAAATAATGTTTAACTTTTGGGGCGATTGCCCCTTGTTTTCCATCTTAACTACACCATCTGACTATCCCATGCACAAGCACCCCAGTTTCTCCACATCCTCTCAAATGCTTGTTTTCCATATATTGGACTACCGCCATCCTAGGAGATGTGAAGTAGGATATCATTATGGTTTTGATTTTGTGTTTACCCAATCACTAATGATGTGGAACAGCTTTTTTGTGTTTATTGGCAATTTGTATATATTCTTAGGTAAAATTTCTATTCATATCCTTTGCCCAATTTTTAATTAGGTTGTTTTTTGATGTTGAGTTTCAGGAGCTTTGAAAATATATATATTCTGGATACTAAGCTCTTCTCAGATATACAATTTGCAGATACTTTTTTCTTGCTCTGGTTGTCTTTTTACTTTCTGGAAATGTCCTCTGATGCACTTTTTTAAAATGATGATTTCTAATTTACCTATGTTTTCTGTTATTTCTTGTACTTTAGGATTCATATTTAAAAATCCATTACAAATCTAAAGTCATGAAGATTTACCCTTATGTTTTTTTTTTCTTTTTAAAGATTTTATTTATTTATTCAACAGAGATAGAGACAGCCAGCGAGAGAGAGAACACAAGCAGGGGGAGTGGGAGAGGAAGAAGCAGGCTCATAGCAGAGGAGCCTGATGTGGGGCTCGATCCCATAACACCGGGATCACGCCCTGAGCTGAAGGCAGAGACTTAACCGCTATGCCACCCAGGCGCCCCTACCCTTATGTTTTCTTCTAAGAGTTTTATGGTTTTAACACTCATATTTAGGTGTTTGAATCTTTTTGAGTTAGTTTTTGTACATTGGCATGAGGTAGGGTGTGAAAAATCAATGTATGTGAAAAATCATTGTATCAGCACCATTTGGTGAAGGCTGTTTTTCCCCACTTAATGGACTTCACACTCTTGTGAAAAATCAATTGACTAGAGATGTATAGTTTATTTCTGGACTCTCAATTCCATTCCAAGGATCTATGTATTATTTCTATGCCAATAGGGCAGACATTGTTGTTATTCCTCTAGCACTGTAGTAACTTTGGAAATTGGATTGAAGGTCTTCTAAATATATTGTTTAGCAAAGTTGTTTTGGCTATTCAGGGCCCTATTCCCAGGTTTCTGAGTGAGTGAGTGAGTGAGTATGTGTGTATGTGTCTAATCATGAAAAGGTATTGAAATTTATTAAATAACTTCTCTGCAATGATTGAGATGATTTTTTCCCCTTTTTCCCTGTTTTTTCTTCCCTTCCCCCACATGAATGTGTCGTATTTTATTGATTGATTTTCTTAGGCTAAATCAACTTTTCATTGCTGTGATAAGTCCCACTTGGTCATATGGCATTGGATTCAGCTTGCTAGTATTTTGTAAAGGTTTTTGCATCAACGCTTACAAGGGATGCTGATCTGGAATATTTTCTTGTGATTCTTTATCTGGTATCAGAGTAATGCTGAACTCATAGTGTTGCGGAAGATAATCAGACCCGTGAGAAACCAAGCGAAACTCAGAAAAGTAGAACTTGGGTTTTCTTTTATGCTGGCGGACCCAGACAAGCTTGCACTCAAAATTCTCAGCCCCGAGTAGCGGGGTTACAGAGCTTTTATAGGACAATGCAGGGGGTCAGGTTCCAAGGGCTGTGCTGACTGCTGGTAGGTAGGCTTAAATTGGGAGGGGGGAGGGGTTGCTGTAGGCAGGATCAGTGGTCAGGGCAGTGGTGGGAAGCTTGTTTATAGAAGCAGAAACAGCTGGTTATCTCTTGCTCAAGAGGGGCTTCTGGTTATCTCTTGGTATTGCTAGTAACTTTCCATCTTCTGGGGCCTGCTGGCTTAGGCCTGCTTTGGGTAATTTTCCTCTTCAATAGAGTAAGTTAAGAAGTGTTTTATTCTCTTCTATTTTTTGTATAAATTTGAGAAAGATTGGTGTTAATCTATTTTAATGTTTAGTGACCTTCACCAATGACACTATGTGGATTTTTCTTTTGGGGGAAATTTTTGATTACTGATTTAATGTTATTACTTTTTATAGGTACATTGACATTTTATTTATTCTATTATTTCTATTTACTCTTAAGTCAGATTGAGTAACTTGTTTGTTACTAGAAATTGTCCATTTTATCTAGATGATCTAATATGTTGGAGTACAATTGTTTATATATTTTCTTATGTCCTTTTTTCTTTTCATAAGGTTAGCTATAATGGCCCCACTTTCACTTTGATTTTAGTTATTTGTGTCTTCCCTCTTTTTTCCTTTGTCATTCTAGCTAAAGTTTTTCAATTTCATTGATCTTGTTTTGTGATCCTCCCTAGTCCTTTCCTGTTCTCTATTTTATTTGTTGACACTAGTATTTCCTACGTTCTACTAATTTTGAGTTTAGTTTGCTGTTCTATTTCTGGTTATCCAAGGCGTAAAATTAGGTTGTTGATTGAAATCTTTCCTCTTTTTTAGTGTAGGTATTACAGGTATAAATTTCCGTCCAGTTACTGCCTTTGTGCATCTCATAACTGTTGGTATGTTGTGTTACATTTTTATTTCTCTATAAGTATTTTCTAATTTCCATGGTGATTTCTTTTTTGATCTTTTGGTTGTTCAAGAGTGTACTATTTCCACATGTTTGTGAATTTTCCAGTTTCCTTTGTTACTGACTTGTAACTCCCTTACATTTACTGCCTTCAGAAAAGACACTTTCTATAATTTCAAACTTCTCAAATTTACTGAAACTTGTTTTGGGGCCTAAGGTGATCTAGCTTGGAAAATGTTCCATGTGTCCTCCAAATTGTTTTCTTTTTTCCTTTTGTTATGCCTAGCAATTTTTCCTTAATTGCCAGACATGATGTACTAGGTAAAGAGATGTACTCTAAATACACCTTTAGAAATATGGTGAAGTGTGGGCCAAGGAGAACTGTTCTATAGTTCTAGGATCAGGTCTCAGTCTTTTCATGAGCCTGTGCCTTGCACTGTAAACTGAGCAAGTGTTTCTCAAAGTGTTTTCCTCTCTCCTTTTGTGAGGCATGATGGCTAGAAACTGCTGTTCAGTTAGGCTCTGATAATACTCTAGCAGTTTAGTCTCTGATTAACTAGTTTCCCCTGAAGGAAGACCTTGCCGAAAAGAACAGAATGCTCTAACACAGCCCCAAATGGTTTCTTTCCCCCTCCTCTGCTGAAAAGGTTTTTTTTGTTGTTGTTGTTTGTTTGTTTGTTTGTTTGTTTCCTTCCTCCAGTATTTACTGTGGGAAATGGTGAGGCTCCTGGAGGTAAGTCTCACACTATTATGGAGACTCCCGTATGACTGGAGCACCCCGGAGTTTTTAACCCTTAGCGCTGTCCAACACTGAGCCTCCAGCAATTTTTCAATTACAGTTCAGGTTTTCCTACCCCAGTCTGGTTCCTGAGGTGGTCTCTGCCCAAGAGTCTCTGCTCCCGTAAACTGAGAGTCCCAGCAATCACCTACCTGTCTGTCTCCGCAATATTGCGGTAATGGTTTGCTCTGTGTTTGTGCCTCTCTTACGGATCCAAGAAGGGCTGTTGATGTTTCAGTCTGTTCGGCTTTTACTTGCTGTTAAGACAGAGTTGCAACTTGTAAGCTCTTATTTGTGTAACCGACTCTGCATGTTTTTGATATTTGTTTGGGGAATGAAAACTGGGAGCTGGGGCGCCTGGGTGGCACAGCGGTTAAGCGTCTGCCTTCGGCTCAGGGTGTGATCCCGGCGTTGTGGGATTGAGCCCCACATCAGGCTCCTCTGCTATGAGCCTGCTTCTTCCTCTCCCACTCCCCCTGCTTGTGTTCCCTCTCTCACTGGCTGTCTCTATCTCTGTCAAATAAATAAATAAAATCTAAAAAAAAAAAAAAAAAAGAAAAGAAAAAAAGAAAACTGGGAGCTATTTATGGCACCACTTCGCTCTTGCTACATTTTTAAAACTACTTTTACAGGATATAGAATTCTATGTTGTTAGGTCCCCCCACACGCACCATTATCCCAGTATTTAAATATTTTTTCTTTTACATATTTTAGCTTCTTCTTCAATTTCTTGATGATCATTCTGTGCTCATTCTTATCATGATTCTGTTGTATGTAAGACATACTCCCTACTCCCAGCCCCATTTGCTTTTAATTTTTGAGCATTATTTACGGTTTTCATCGAGATGAGTGATCAGTCTGCATATGATTTTCTTTGTACTTGCTGAGCAGGGGTGTTTGTGGGCCTCAGTCAAATGTGATCATACTTGTTTGGGTTTTTATTTTGATGTTGATTTTGCCCAACATTTCTCTCTTAATCTCTCTCTCTCCCTCCTCTCTGTCTCTCTCTCTTTCTCTCTCTCTCTCTATATATATAGTTATATATTAAGAATGTATATTCTGTTTCATTTTGTGTTTTCTAGTCTTCAGGAAATCCAATTATACTCCAATTATTCCTCAGTTGGACCACTTCATAGTATCTCACAATTCACTAAGCCTTTTTTACTTTTTTCACTTTTGCTTTCTCTCAGTGCTTCAGTTTTGATAATTATACTTTAAGTATACTTATTCTTTTTCAGTTGTGTTCTGCCAATTCTATCCAGTGCTTTTTTGAAAAATGTCAGATATTGAATTACTTAATTCTAGGATTTTCATTTAGTTCTTTTTCATAGTTTGCCATTCCTTCTAAAATCCTTCATCTCTTCAAACACTATTGTCAACTTTTTTCACTAGATTCATTAAATATGTGTTATGGTAATTTTAAAGAACTTGTCTATGCATTACAATAGCTGTACTATTTTTGGTTCTGTTCACATTGACTGATATCTTCTTTATACTATGAATTGTATTTTTCATATATGCCTTTTAAAATTTTGGACTGTATTCTCAAGTGCTCCCTTCTCAGTGTAGTCTTCCCCAGTGATTATTACCTGACATGTGAAAGTCAGTTTATTTATTCTGTCTCTTACTCTAACAGTGTTTACTGCATGCCACTAGGATAATTTCTTATTCATTCACTGCTAAAACCATAGCACCTAGAACCATACTGAAAGCAAAGAAGATACCAGTAAATCTTTGTTCAGTAAGTGAATCTATGAAATGAATAACATTTAAAATAACTTGAAATTTTTTCCAGTGAATACTTACCTCAGTAAATATTCATTTAGTGTCTTCAAATAAAGTCAAAGCTACAGAACTTTCCATAATAAAAGCCCTCCCATGCTTAGTGAGATGAGCTTAATTTTACCAAATTTAAGAAGAAATATTAGCATGAGTAGTTGTCAGCAACTTCTAAATGTTTTCTGAGCCAAATCACTGAGTTAGAGTCCTCAGGGAGCATTTTCATTATCAAACTTACTTAAGGAGTTAATGAATGACAAACAGATCATGAAAGATTCTCATGAAGTAAGTCTTTGTATTTCAAGGTCCTTAGACACTGACGAGAATGAACATAAACTATGTAAGTGTTTGATAAACATTGCTAATAATTATGAATAAAGTTCACATATGTACTGTTTGTATATTAGGACAGTGTTTAACAAAAATATTTAAAATTAAGCTTATATTTAAGGAGCTACTGTGAAAGAAAATACAGGTAGGAGTAACAAGAAATGGAAAAGTCTGAGAGAAGAAATTTCTCCTTTTAACAGTGAAGAATTAATGTGGTGGTTTCCTTAGTTGAAAAAAAAAATCATTTTAGCAAAAAAAGTGGGAGTAGGTATGTCTTTATATGATAAAAAGAAAATTCATTTTAAACAAACAATACGATTCATTTGCAAATTATCTAAAATTATAGAGTCTTCTTAAGTAAACTTATATTTTTTAATTGAGAATTATTTACATCTAATTTATTACTGTGTACTTACCCAAATTTGTAGTTCTATACATTTACTGCTCGTGTTGGGTTTTGAATATCTTTTCATTAGACTCAGTCATCGGTTTTTGACTTAGTCATCAGATTATATTACCCAGCTTCAGTCCCACTGAATAATTTCCCTCAGTTACCCTAGTATGAGGATAACATTTCCTTACTTTTCACAGTTTCTTGTTTTCTAGAGCACACTTTACCTATATATGCATTTTTTTAACAAAGTAATTGCTAATGTATTTGAAGTTTGAGTATATTAAATTGAAACAGAAGATTTTAAAATTTCTATTAAATATCCAGCTAAAATGATATATACACCTTTGATTTATTTCTTACTTCAAAGCAAATTTTTATAGAGGAATTTGTTATGTATTTTGGTATGCATTAACATTATTATTAATGCATATTATTTAATATTCTCTAGAAAGATACCTGCTTGTAAGCAATGTATGAGAGTATCCTTTTCCATTTCTAAAATATGATTATCATTCTTCATTTTAATGCTTTACTACACAAAAAAGCTCTATTGATACATGTGTCTCATTAATATGCCATTTGTATATATCCAGCATTTATCAATGTATAATACAAAATAATCATTCAAATAAAAAATTTGAAAATTGTAAAATATTAAGCTACAAATGGTAATAACTTATACTGTGAATGCATTATCCCATCTGTTTGGACTGGAAAATGTATATATTGTGTATGAAATAATCACACCAAAATGTGAGAATGAGAAATAAATCTGATTGATTCTATTTTGTGCTTCTTTTTTTTTCCCCAGTAAATTCAATATAATCAATTCACTATAATTCAGTATTTTTTATATTATGAGTGGAAACTTCTACTACTCTGTGGAACTATTGTTACTGGTCCATGATAAGGTCAATACATAAACTGAAAGTAAATATTTTGAAAATTTTATAGCCATATAATGTATATAACTTATGACACAGTAATTCCAATTTATAGGCATATACTCCAGGGATGTATACAAGAAGTTTCATAGCAGCAATAACTGTTCTAGCTTCAAAGTGAAGCCAGTTGAAGTAAGCAATATCCAGAGAATAAATAAGTAAATTTTGGTATATTCATGTCATCAAGTTTTATCCCACAGTGAAAATAAATGAGGTAAAACAATACAATTAATATGCATGAATTTCAGGAACATAATGGCGAATGAAAAAGCAAGCAGATGAAAATATCAGCAGTATAATTTCATTCATATAAAGTTTGAAAACATAAAAAACTGAAGAATTCCTTAAGGATATATATGTTAAAATTATTAAGAAAAATATGGAAAACTGAAATAAAAATTTCACGATATTGGTTGCTTTTGATGTGAGAAAGGAACATGGAATTATAAGAGCTCTTCAGTTTATAAATACCTTTTTTTATCTATTAAGTCCCTTCATAGGTGATTTCCAAAAAAAAAAAAAAAAACCGCCCTACATATTTTAAACAAAACTCAGTTAGGGAATCGTTGGTAATCTAGAGCACTGCTCCACAAAGTTTATTCGGGAAATACATGACCCAGTCAGCTTGTTAAAATTGGCTTGATTTTAATAGGTTCTGGATGGGATCTGATATTCTGAATTTCCAATGAATTCCCAAGTGAAGTCCATGCTTTCAGTTTTTATTTTACACTTGGAGTAGCAAGACTCTAGATCTCATTTAAAAAGAGTGTGTGAGAGAGACAGAGACAAAGAAAGACACAGAGGGAGAGATTAAGAAATTTGCAAATACAAGAAATCAAGCAAAGATACAAATATGGTTACAAATATGTAGCTTCAATTAAATATTAGATCATTATTTGTATCAAATTTGGTGCAGAACAAGTATAGGGTTTTGAATTAGAACAAAATAGGTTCATATATTAATCTCAAATTTTTAGTTGTGAAAATTTTCTAACATTAAACTATATTGCCTCAACTATATGAGGGGAAAGAACACCTACCTTTTCGAAGAGTTATGAAGATTAGATATGATAATTTTCTACAAAGCATTTAACATAATTTCTGTCACTTGGATTACAGTTTGACAAATCACATTAATTATATTAAGCAGTTGTAATACTATGTTTACCTTTAGTTTTAAAATTATTTTATACTTTATAAAATAATATTTTTCTTCATCTTTTTATATTTTATGTTTATTTTATAAGAAAATAAGAGATAATTCAGTTATGTTGAACAAGCTTACTTTTCAGGCCTAATGTTGGAATTTTCCTGAGAGTTTTAGGAATTGATTATCAATTTCTATTTTGTCTGACAATAAAATCTCCATCAAACACTCAACAAAAGAAATAGAAAACTATGTTTATAATAATTATATAAATGAATTTCCTCAAACCTTCCCAAAGCTTCCAAGTGGTTTACACAGAATACAGCCCAGCCTCAATTGCAACACTGTGATATGCACGGATTTCAGTTACCATAATTTAGTTAAATAATGCTGGTCCCCAAAAACATGGTTCAAATCCCATTTACCATGGTGTGTTGTCAGTAATTACACAAGGTACAAAGTTTCCTGTTTCCATCTATGAGTGAATCACTAACTACATAAGTAATAGATATGCATCAGGATCAGGAACAAATCACTTCACTTCTTTCAAAGCCTGGCAAAGTTTGCTCGTGTATAAGCTGTTATTCAGTTCATGCACAAATAAAACGTGAGTTTTCCCTGATTTCTTGTCTCATAATGTAAATCCATATTACAAAATGGATAATTCAGGAGCTCCTGGGTGGCTCAGTCAGTTAAGCAGGGGACTGGTGATTTCCAGCTCAGGTCACGATCTCATGGTGCTGGGATCCAGCCCTGCCTGAGGCTTGGTGCTCAACATGGAGTCGGCTTGAGGATTCTTTCTTTCTCTCCCTTTGCCCCTCCCCCTGCTTGCGCTCACTCTCTCTCTCGAATAAATAAAGAAGTCTTTAAAAAGAAATGATAATTCAGGTGGTAATTGGCAAAGTGAAAGTACAGCAAAGAAATGAAAAGTGATAACACTAGAAGAGAAATTAGAATTAAAACGTAAATGGAGTTATAAAGCGAATGCCTGTCTTTGGAAAGGTTGATAACATAGCTTTTCTAGAGACTCTAGAAGGAACATCGTGAAAGTGAACTTGCTAACATAAATGAGGGAAATGATTTAACAAAAAAAGATGAATTGGTTCTAGAGAAAGTGACACCAGCAAAACATTTCACTTTAAAGTAACTGTCAGAGATATTTCACAACATTTAAAGTGCAAAGGATTAAATGTGGGTTCCAAACTTGGAAAGGAGTAAGACAATCTGCTAAGTCATCGAAAAGAGGACACTCCATGTTAAAAGTTATATGATAAACAGAAGGCCAACATTGCTCAAACTATTCTTGATAAGAGTTTTTTTTAAAGAAATCAAAATACTTTAATGTTTTAAATAACAGTGCATCAAATAAATATGAGCTCTATTTTTTTTAAGATTTTATTTATTTATTTGAGAGAGAGACGGAAAGAGTATGAGCAGGGGTAGGGGCAGAAGGAGAGGGAGAAGCAGACTCCCCTCTGAATGGGGAGCCCCATGCAGGGCAATATGAGTTCTATTTTTTTCATTTCCCTTTACATTTATAGTGGATATTAAAAAGATATTTTGATATATTGACAGCTTTTATGAATTATGAAGCAGTCATAATTTTCACACTGATTAATATCATTTTCCATAATTTTAGCTTTCATAGTCATTTTTACAGTCCCACACTACCATGCAAAACAATTACCTGTAGGTTCACCCTGAAGATTATCCTTAGCACCAAACTTCTTGTTTCTACTTCTGTAAGCTTTATTATATATAAATATTTTAATTGATTACGACATCATATACTTAGATATATAGATATATTTTCAAACTTCAAGTAATGCAATGGTTACAATTCAAATTTTTGCTTTGTTTATTTTTGCTCATGCTCATTTATTTTGTTCTAACCATTGTTTCTACCATGGGGCTAATTCTAAGAGAATTTATACTGTTTTCTAGTATAATTTATACAGTATAAACAATGTCCACAGATGTTTAATTAGCTGCTGCAGAATCACATACTTATTAAAAAATATTAGAGGTTTGCTTACAAATACCTTAGAACATTCAAATAATAAGTTAGAGAACTTGAAACAGCCTGAAAAATTTATAAAATCCAAACGAAAAATCAAAGCTGCAAAAAATGAACATATGTTTAAAACATATTGAACTTATCTAATTGTGAGCATTTGTTAATCTAAATTATTTTAAAGGAAGATGCTGCATTTGTAAGAAATATGCTTAGAAATCGTTGTATGGACATTTCAGACAATAATAAAACATAACTTGAGACTTCAAGTATTCAAACATGCATGGTCATAAGAATAAGAATTGTCCTAACATTCTATATTCTTTTAGCTGTCTTGTTGGGGACCACCAGTAAGGGTCTCATAGCAAAATACTAATAATACTAATACTAATAACAACAACAACGATAATAATAATAATACACATTTCATTTCTATTTTAAACAATTCTTACACTTTCTATTTCCTTTAGTAAGTATACTTTATAAAATTTTATAACAGCTGTATTGAGACATAATTCATATACCATACAATTCACCCATTTAAAGTTTTATCATTGAATGGTTTTCCAGAATTGTACATTACAATTTTAGATCATGTTCATTACTCCATAAAGAAAACATGTATCCATTAGCAGTCACTTCTCATTTACTGCCTGTCCCCAAGGCATAGGTAATCACTAATCTACTTTCTATCTCTATAAATTTTCCTATTCTGGATATTTAATATAAAATGAATTAAATAATACGTGGTATTTTGTGGCTGGCTTCTTTCACTTAGAATAATGTTTCCAAAGTTTATTAATGTTGTAGCATGTATCAGTACTTCATTCCTTTATATTGCTGAATAATATTCAACAAATATACCACATGTTGATCAATTCATCAGTTAATAGATATCTAAGTGTTTTCTACTTTGAAACTATTATGAACAATGTTATAAACATTAAAGTAGCAGTTATTGTGTGGATTTATGTCTTCATTACTCTTGGATTTAGACCTAGAATAGAATTGCTGGGACATATGGTAACTATATTTTTAAACTTTGGAGGAAATGCCACACTATTTTCCAAGGAGGAACCTCTACTCTACCTGCAGCAGTATATAAAGGTTCCGATTTCTCCACATCCTCACAAACATTTGTAAATAGCTGGGGGTTTTTTTGTTTGTTTTTGTTTTGTTTTGTTTTTATTATACCCATCCCAGTGGGTGTGAAGCAGGAGCTCATTGTGTGCATGATTTATATTCCCATATTGACTGACAATGTTGACCATCTTCTAATATGTTTATTGGTCACTTGTATATCATTTTTGAAGAAATGTTTATTCAGATAATTTGCTAATTTTTTATTTGGGTTATTTGTCTTTTTATTATTGATTTTAAGTGTTTTTCCTTATTTTAAATATAATCTCCTTATCAGATATATGAGTTATAAATATGTTATCCCATTCTGTGAGTTGGCTTTTAACTTTTTTGATAGTACCTTTTGAATTGCAATTACTTTTCTTTTGTAACCGTGCTTTTGGAATTATAGTTAAGAAACCATTGCTTAATCCAAGGTCACAAAAATGTACCTATATTTTCTTCTAAAAGTTTTATAGCTTAAGTGCTTACATTTAGGACTATGACTCATTTTTATTCAGATTTTGTGTATGGTATTTATTTGATGTGGACATCCAGTTGTTCTGGCATCATCTGTTGAAAGAGTTACTAATTCCCTACAGCCCCCACACCCCATATACCCCACCCCATGTAATTGTCTTGCCACCCTTGTCAAAAGTCAACCATAAATAAAGAAGTTTACTTCTGGATAATCAATTTTATTCTACTAATCCATATGACGATACTTAAACTGGTATCACACTTTATTTGTCGTAGCTTGGACTGAATTTTGAAGTTGGGAAGTGAAAGTATCCTAACTTTGTTCTTTTTTTACAAAATTGCTTTAGCTAATCAGTGGCACATTAATTTCCATATTATTTTTAGGATTAGCTTGTAGTGTTTGGAAAAGAAACCAAGTGATGCTTTTATATGGATTGAGGTAAGTCTGCAGATCAATTTGAGTATATCTTCTTAATATTACAAGTCTTCTGATCTTCCAACATGGGATGTCTCTCCATTTCTTTGGATCTTTCATTTCTTTCAATGACATTTTATAAATTTCAGAGTATAAGTTTTTCATTTCTTTTCTTAAATATATTCCTAAGTGTTTTATTCTTTTTGATGCTACAGTAAATGGAATTGTTTTGTTAATTTAATTTTTAGATTTTCATTGCTAGGACAAAAATAAAATTCAGTATTGTCTATTTATCTTGTGCTCTGCCATCTTACAGAACTAGTTCATTTGTTCTAATAGTTCTAAGTGGCCTCATTCAGATTTTCTACACATAAACCTATATCATCTGCAAATAGAGATAGTTTTACCTTTTCCTTTCCAGTCTGGATGCCTTTAATTTATTTTTCTTGTCTAATTTCTCTGTCTAGAACCTCCAGTAAAATGTTGAATGGAAGGAGCTGGAATGTACATTCTTGTCTTGTTTCTGCTCATAAGGGGAGAACATTCAATCTTCGACCATTCAGTATGTTAGCTGTAGACTTTTCTTAGACGCCCTTTATCAGCTGGGGAAATTCCCTTCTATTCCCAGCTTGTTGAGTACTTTTATCATGAAAGGGTGTTAGATGTGTTAAATGTTTTTTTCTGTGTCCATTTCGGTGACCATATTTAGATCTTATCTTTTATTCCATTGATGTGGTTTATTATATTAACTGATATTCAGAGTTCAAGTCAATGTTGCATTGACTTGCAATGTTGCAAAAAGGAATAAATCCTTTTTGGTCTTGATGTATAACACTTTTAATATATTGCTGGATTTGGCTTACTAGTATTTTGTGGAGGATTTTGTATCTATATTAATAACAAGTATTGTTCTTTAGTTTTATTTTTTTTGTGTGAGATCTCTGTGTAGTGTTGGTATCAGGATGACCTCACAGAATGAGTACGGGAATTTTTTTTTTTTCCTTTTTTAAAAGAGTTTGTGGGGAAAAAATGGTATTAATTCTTCTTTAAATGTTTGGTAGAGTTCACAAGCATTCTCCTGGGCCTGAGATTTCTTTTGTGGGAGCTTTTTAATTAATCATTCAGTCTTTTTTATTGTTCTGGGTCTACTCAGATATTCTGTTCCTTCTTTGAGTGATTTTTGGTAGCTTGTATCTTTCTAGGAACATGTCCATTTTGTTTAAGTTATATAATTTTTAAAATAGAGTCATTCATAGTAGTCCCTTAAAATATTTTTTTCTCCCTTAAGATTGTTAACAACACACCTTTTATTCCTGATTTTGGCAATTTCTATATTTTATCTTTTTTCTTGGGTATCCTACTGTTGATGTATGCATTTGACGGAGCAGTCACCTTGTCCAGACTTCACGGACTGATACTGACGGAGACAGGCTTTTCCTGCAGGTGAGCAGGAGGGTACCAGGTGGTTGGGGCGTGGCAGTTTCAGCTCCTGGAAGGTGCAGCTGTGTTTCCATGGAGTTGTTAGCAGAGGTCAGTGTTGGTGAAGACTGCAGGGACCTTCAGGGGCAAAGGCTGCAGGTCTCTGATGAGTGCTCTTGGGGTCTTGGTGGCAAAGGCTGCTGGGGACCACTTGGTCTCTTTTTCTCCCATGGGGGATAACATGGCCAAAGGGATCTCTGTTGCCACCACACCCAGCTTGTGGGCACCCCACCGTGGTGGCGGAACAGATGTCTGTCGTGCGATTACGTTTAGAGCAGCCATGGAACCAGCCTCTGGAATGTGGGCCCCTGTGCAGTGAGAGCAACTCTGGTCTGGGACACTGTCATCAGTGATGATTCCTGTGCCTCGGGCGTGGACTGACATGGCAAGTCATAGAGCGAGGATCTGGAGCACAGCACACATGGAACGACAGCAACCCTAGTGTCCAAGGCGCCGGCTACCCCACAGGCAAGGCTCCACCGTCTGAGATTCGGGAGCCCCTGCAGCAGGTGGGGCTAGAGCCTGGAGTGTGGGCGGTGGCCTCAAAGCCGGGATTTAAGTGCAAGTGCGTTCAAGTCAGACAGGGCTCCCGGTTAGGGGTGTGCATGGTGCTGGAGGGGGCCATCAGCTGTGGTCCTAGGGCGGTTCAACAGTAGCAGCTCCTGAGACCGCGCAGGTACGGCGGCGTCCCCCTCTCCAAAGGCTGTGCAGTGGTGGTGGCTGTTGGTTACCACAGCGGCGAGAAGCTGCCGGTTTCCTTTGCGGAGCTGGTTCCCGGGGTGCGTGTGGAGAGACACTGTGGAGTCCTCCACTGTGGCTGCGGTGAGACTGCAGCTCTCGTGGGGACTGTGCGGGTCCTCAGCAGCAAAGGCTTCCAGAGTCCTCCATAGCACAGGCCTCTGGGGACCATGATGACACCTGCCGTGTGACTACTGCTGACCCTGATCCTTCTGTCTCTAGACATCCCTGCTAAACCTCTCTTTCCCGTGACTTTCTGAGTGGTTATTCTCCCTTTTTTTGTTTTACCTCCACTGTGTTGCTGTAGGTTCTTAACTGGACTCTTGAGCCCTCCCAGAGGCTATTTTTGTTCATGGATATCTGTCTAATTTTGAGTGGGAGGGGGCGGTGGAGGGGAGACTGAGATCTCTTGCTGTACCATCTCAGTAACGTCACTCCTCTGAACATTTTTAAAATGGCTCCCCTTGAAGACTTTGTTTAATCTGACACTCTGGCAGACTCTCAGGCAATTTCTCTTTCTTGCTTTTTTCCCCCATATGTGGGTTATGCTTTCCTGCTTCCTTCCATGCCTTATAATTTTTTCTTTTTCTTTTTTTTTTTTTTTTTTTTTTTTTTGCTTAAAACTACGCATTTTAGATAATATATAGTAGCAACTTTGAAAGATTTCCCCTGGTCTTGCTGTTGTTTGCTTGTTTATTTCCTGAATGGCTTGGCCGAACTCGGCTATTTCATTGAAGTCTACTTCCCCTGTAGTGTTAAAGCTCTGACATTGCTTCTCAGATATCAGGTACTTGGAAGTTTGCACAATCACCCTGGAATGACATTGATTTTTGCTTGGCTCTACTTGACCCGTGTACTTTTTCTGATCTTTCTGCTTAACTATTCGCCTCTGTTGGTATCACCCCCACCTGAAATGCTTCCTTAATGGCTGCATGATTGCTCTATTGTTTTTGACACTTCCATGAGGTACAGAATGTTCTATCTGATTTAGGTAAATTCAGGCCCCTTTGCAGTAACTTTTTGAGGTCAGCCTTTGAGGTTTTTTTCCTCACCCCGTGTGGGCTTCTCTTACCTGTCTGTTTTCCTGGTTGTCTCTCATAAATTAGCTGGCTTATGGTTTAGTTTGTTGTTCTCATGGTACTGCCAGCCTCATCTTAACTGCTTACCACCAGAATCCCTGCTGTTTTGAAGAGTGCCCATCCTTTTGAACTTTCCCACACTCTATTTCAAATAAAGTCAGTTCTGAGGAGAATTTGGAGCTCTCTGTAGTTATGGCCCACTGCTACTGGCCAGAATCTTGGAGACACTTCACTGGAACAGCAGAGACAATTATTACAGGTAATTTTTTCAAAGTACCAAACTGATAGGATTTGATGACAGGTTATTTGCATTTGATCAGTAAACAATGTTCCCTTCCTCATAGAACATGCATTTGGTGGGTGGGTGGGGGATGGAAACAGGCAGTTAAATAGCATACAAATATATATCTTACAATGTTTTTAATTTTATAATATTTTATGTGGAGATATGTGAAGGAAAATAAAATGTGGTTCATTGTCAGTTTGTGATTGGTCTGGAGTTGGGGTAGTTGTGCATTAGTATTAGGGAAAGCCTTCCTCAGAAGATGTCATTTGAGCAAAGACATACATAAACCATTTGGACATGTGAGGGAATGTGCTCTCAGCAAAAGAAGATGCAGATGTAAAAATCCCGAACAGGAAAATTGATGAAGAGTTTAGACTGTTCTAAGAACAGCAAAACATTCATTACCATTTGAAAAGAGTATGTGAGGAGAAGTTGTTTAGACTAGACAACTAAAGGAGATGCTAAGAAGTCTGGGTGTTATGGAAAATGTCTGAAGAAGCCACTGGCAGGTTATGAGCAGGGGGATGATGCTATCTGATTTACAGATATGGCATAGACATATTTAGATTGCTAAAAGATCTCTTTGAATTTTAAGAGAAATACAACACTGAGGAAGTGCAAGTCAAGTGACAAAGAAAACAACACTTGCTTAAAGGACATTGTAAGAAGAAAATAGTATTCCCAGCAGGCAAACTCCTCCAGAAATTGTTACTAGAAGTAGGGAATATGGTATTTGGTTTTTCCAAGTTTTGCTACTAGAAGACTTTCTCATTTCCTACTTTTTCCTGCATGCCTCCTCCCCTTATTTTTGAGCGTTTGAATTGCTGTCATTTTTGGCAATTGCTTCAGTCTTTATTTGTTGCATTTCTCTTTATATTATTGACAGGATACTAAAAAAGTGACTGGCTCTTTTCCCCAACATCTTTCTCACTCCCCTCCGTGCCCCTCCGCCCACTCCCAGTCCTCATTCCCTACCATTAAAACGGCCCCAATTTTGTATATTGAAAGACATATGGCAATGTCTTGAATATACATAACAACAGATTTAAATTACCATCACTTTGAAGTGGAATAGTCTCCTCTTATTTTTTAATGCCACACACAGTGTATTCCAGAAGTTTTATGAACAATGAGTCCCAGGAAATGTCAGAGGTCATAGTATAAAAACAGAAACAAACAGATAGTCAAACTAAAACACACAACTGTAGAGCCTGACATTTTAAAGAGAAAATATACTCCTAACATGAAAGTTCAACCTCGGTATTATCCTGTGGCTGAGTTTTAATGCTCAATTAAATAGACTTTTTGTTCAGGTCAACCAATATTAAAATAGTGAAACCAATTAATGTATGCTATATGTGAATCAGTATATTTGTTTTTATTTTATTTTATCAACTTACTCATTAAAGAAATAAAAGACAAAATATAAAATCTACATAGTAGAACTGGAATTTCAAAAGCATAGCCTTCTATTAATTGTGACAACTTGCCCTTCCTTCCTGCCTACCACATCCTAAAATCAACATATTAAGGTCAGAAAATAAAATTTTAAAAGGCAAGCCACACTAGTCAAAAATGTATATTGGGCCAAATGTTCCCTAAAGAGCAGAGGTTTGGCAACTTTTGAAAATCTGTTAACTCACTCAAGCTGTGGGCAATGAATTATGCTGCATAGAAATATATTGGTTTGAATATGCTAGCATATGTTCCAGAAATGTCTAATTTACCTTCAGGAAAGGATTAAGTTTTTGGTATCTCAGGTTAACTATCTTTTGCAATGTGAAATTAGTAATTTTCAGAAATATGAAAAATAAGTATAATTACTTCTATTTTATAAATGTTTCAGGAGTTAAAGGAGTTTTCAGAGAACCAATGCTACTAAAAGCCCACTTCTCTTGCTTATAACCACTATAGTATTCTACTTCTAACGTGATTGCTTAAGGTTAGCCAATTGCACGGTTAAATGAAATAAAAAAGCAGATCATTGTTTATGGATTGTTTGGGATATGGATTTTTTTCCCATAAAAATACATATGGGCCATTATACACAAAATACTTGGTGAAATTTTGGGGGAATTTATGGACTTTCCAAAATACACAAAAGGGCCACTCTATTTTCTGCTTAGGATTGAAGAGAAGCTAACAGAAATCTGAAAGAGCCTCTTGGGTTATTCTTTGGGATTAACTCACCAAGTTACATGCCGAGATGACATAATAAATAAAACTTCCCAATTTGTTATTGAATTGAATGCTAAATTTAGGTTTATATGGTGCTCACTATTAGAAGTACTGCACATGTGTCAACACATCTAATATTCTCAACAGCCTATGAAGTAGATTGCTTTTGTAATCCAAATTTTGCGGAGGAGGAAACTGAGGCTCAAGCAGGTGACGTAATCTGACTGTGTCACACAGCCAGGAAAATAAATGCTAAGTGTGAAGCCAGTTAGTCTGCTGCCAAATTCCTTGCCTTGAATCATTGTCTTGCTTGGGATGATACCGGGCATGCACTTCTTGTGAAGACAATTGCTCTCAATTTTTTTAGTATCCCTTCATAAAACTACTCTATTACATAAAAAGGTTGATAGCAAAATGTTAAGTATATAAAATTTAAATTGTGGATTATGGGTGCTCTTTGCAGACACATAGTCCTTATAATTGCTTCAAATTATCTAACTAATCTTTTTTCATTTTTATGATTATTTTATTGAGCCAATGCTTTTTTTCTTTATAAAAATGGATTTGCATAGTTTAATAAGAATTATCTAGGTCCAAGATGAAGACTTCTGAAGTTATGAGGACTCAAGGGAGAACAAGTGAGAATGGGTTATCTTTTCATCCACCAGAAAAGGGCTGGGTAGAGGAAACAAGGAAGCACTTACTTCATTATTTGAGTAAGTGGCCTCGAATATACCTGAGTACTTTCTGCTTTCCTAGAAATTACTGGTCTCTACCTCCCTGCCATATTGGTATTTTGAAGTTATATATTGTATCTTTAGGTAGAAGCTATAGGCTACCTCTCCAGCATCCAAATTCTCTCTTCTACAAGATTAATGTGAATGGGAGGCATTCAGGTTATTACATATCTTATATCCAGAATTTAATGGTGCGAGTGTGATAAATGAAACATATATTTTGATCTTTCAATAATAACTTTTGTAAACTACCTTACTTCATGGCAGGTATAAATGTTACAGCGGCCATACTATTTTGCAGCTATTTTTGCCCATAGTTGTGTGCACAGGGCTGTTTTGGACAGCCCATTAGTATTTTTTTTTCCTACTACACCTCCCATTAATTTTTAAAAAAATTTTTTATTGTGGTAAAATACATTTAAAATGTGTTATCTTAACCATTATAAGTGTCCATGTTAATGGTATTAATACATGATATTGTGCTTCCGTTACTACCATCCGTCTCCATAACTCTTTTCATCTTATAAAATGAAACTGTATGCTCATTAAATAATAACATTTTATTCCTCCTTTTCACCAGTTCCTGGCAACCAACATTCTATTTTCTGTCTCCAATTTTGACTACCTTAAGTACCTCATATAAGTAGAGTCGTACAGTGTATGTCTTTTTGTGACTGCCTTATTTCACACAGCATCGTGTCCTCAAGTATCATCCATGTGGCAATGTGTGTCACAATTTCCTTCCCTTTTTAGGCCAAATAATATTCCATTGTATGTATATACCAGATTTTGCTTATTCATTCTTCCATCAATGGACACGTAAGTTGCCTCTACATTTTAGTTACTGTGATGATGCTGCTATGAATATATTATACAAATATCTCTTTGAGATTCTGCTTTCAGTTCTTTTGGGTATATGATCAGAAGTGGAATTGCTGGGCTATACAGTAATTGTATTATTAATTTTTTTTAGGAAGTGCCATACAGTTTTTTACGGTGGCTGTACCATTTTATAATCCTACCACCAGTGCACAAAGGTTGCAGTTTCTCTACATCCTTGCCCATACATGTTATTTTATAATTTTTTGGAGAGTAACCACTATAATGGGCATGAGGTGGTATATCATTTGCAGTTTTAATTTGCATTTCCCTAAGGATTAGTGATGTTGAACATCTTTTATGTGTTTATTGGTCATTTGTATATTTTCTTTGGAGAAATGTTTATTCAAGTCCTTCACTCAATTTTGAATCAGGTTGGTTAGGGTTTTTGTTTTTTTGTTTTTTGTTTTTTTTTTGCTGTTGTTGTTTTGTTTGTTTTTGAATTGCAGGAGTTCTTTATGTGTTCTGGATATGAATCTTTTATCAGATCTATGGTTTGCAAATATTTACCCCCATGCTGTGGGTTGCCATTTTACTCTGTCGATGTTGTCTTTTGATATACAAATTTGTTTTTACTTTTCATGAAGTCCAATTAATCTATATTTTTCTTTTCTTGCCTATACCTTCATATCATATCCAGAAATCATTGTTAAATTCAATATTGTAAAGATTTTGTCCTACATTTTCTTCTAAGAGTTTTTATAGTTGTAAGTCTTCCTTTTAGATCTATGATCCACTTTGAATTAATTTTTTTTTAAGATTTTATTTATTTATTTGACAGAGACAGCCAGCGAGAGAGGGAACACAAGCAGGGGGAGTGGGAGAGGAAGAAGCAGGCTCCCAGCAGAAGAGCCTGATGTGGGGCTCGATCCCAGAACGCTGGGATCACACCCTGAGCCGAAGGCAGACGCTTAACTACTGCGCCACCCAGGCACCCCTGAATTAATTTTTGTATATAGTGTTAGGTAAGGGTCCAAATTCATTGTTTTGCATATATAGATACTCATTTTCGCCAGCACTATATGTTGAAAAAACTGTCCTTTCTCCATTGAATAGTCTTGGCATCCTTGCAAAGATCATTTAAAGTTGAATGAGAGGGTTTATTTTTGGGCTTCTCTATTGTATTCCATTGGCTTAAATGTCTCTCTCTATGCCAGTACTACACTGTTTTGATTACTGTAATTTTGTGGCAGGTTTTGAAATCAGAAAGTTGAATCCTCTAGCTTTCTTCTTTATCAATATTGTTCTGGTTATTCAGGTTTTTCTGAAATTCCATATGCCTTTTAGGACAGGATTTCTATTTTTTGTAAAAAATATCATTGGGATTTGGTAGTGATTGCATTGAATTTATAGATTATTTTGGGTAGCATTGACATAAGAACAATATTAAGTCTTCAAACCCATAAACATGAGATGTGTTTCTATTTATTTATGTCTCATTTAATTTGTTTCAGTAATGTTTTATAGTTTCATCAAATCTTTCACTTCCTTAATTAATTGCTAAGTATTTTATTATTTTTGATGCCATAGCAAACGGAATTATTCTTATAATTTCCTTTTCAGATTGCTCATTGTTAGTATATAGAAATTCTATAGAAATGCAACATTCTTAAAAAATTTTATTTAAATTCAATTCATCAAGACAGTATGGTACTGGCACAAAAACAGACACATAGATCAATGGAAGAGAATAGAGAACCCAGAAATGTACCCACAACTATATGGCCAACTAATCTTCAACAAAATGGGAAAGAATATCCAATAGAAAAAAAACAGTCCATCCTTTCACTTTCAATCTATTTGTGTCTTTGGATCCAAAGTGAGTCTCTTGTAGATAGCATATAGTTGGATCATTTTTATATCCACTCTGCTAATCTGTTTTTTTTAAAGATTTTATTTACTTATTTGAGAGAGAGAGTGAATGAGAGAGAAAGAGCACAAGCAGGGGGAGGGAGAAGGAGAAGCAGGCTCCCTGCTGAGCAGGGAGCTCAACATGGGGCTCAATCCCAGGACCTGGGGATCATGACCGGATCTAAAGGCAGATGCTTAACCAACTGAGCCACCAGGCTCCCCTGCTAATCTGTTTTTTGATTTTAAAAAGATTTCATTTATTTATTTGAAGGAGCAAGAAAGAGCATGAGTGGGGAGAGGGGCAGGGGGAGAGGGAGAAGGACAAGTAGACGCCCTGCTGAGTGCAAAGCACAATTCAGGGTTAGATCCCAGGACCCTGAGATCATGACCTGAGCCAAAGTCAGATGCTTAACTGACTGAGCCACTCAGGTGCCCCGATCCATTTATATTTAGGGTAATTGCTGATAAGGATGGGCTTCTGTCATTTTGCTCTTTGTTTTCCACACGCCTTATAGACTTTTTGTCCCTCATTTTCTGCATTATGGTCTTATTTTGTGTGTAGTTAAGTTTTTGAACTAAAATATTTAAATTCCATTCTCATTTCCTTCTCTGTATATTCCATAGCTATTTTCTTTGTGATTAACATGGGGATTACATTTAGCATTATAAAGTTATAATACTCTAATTTAAATTTATACCATTTATGCCAATAATATACAACAACTTTGTTCCTTTCATCTCTGTCCCTACCTCTTTCAGTTGCTGATGTCAAGAAATTACATCTTCATACACATTTGTCCCAAAATATAAACAATAATTTTAAATGCATCTGTCTCTTAAATTATGTAGAAAACAAAATGTGCAGTTACACACCAAAGTTACAAAATACTAGCTCTTAGACTGATAATTGTTTTTTTTTTTAAGTTTTAGTCTCTTAAATCATGTAGAAAACAAAACCATTGTTTTAATAATATAAGTCATGATTATTAATTTTATGTGTCAGAGTGACTGGCGTAATGGATGCCCAATGGTCTGTGAGGATGTTTGGGAATGAAATTAACATTTGATTCAGTAGATTGACTAAAGAGATCTATCCTTACCAATACGGGTAAATATTATCCGATCTGTAGGGGCCCCCTAATGGAATAAAAAGTTGAAGGAAGGGTTAATTCTTTCTCTCTTTTTGAGCTGGTACATCCAACTTCTCCTGCCCTTGGACATTGGAATTTATAGTTCTCAGGCCTTTGGCTCTGGGACTGATACCAGGGCCCCTGGCCCTCATATCTTAGGGCTCAGACTGACTTATACCAATGGCTTTCCTGGTTCTTCAGCTTGCAGATGGTAGATTGTGGAACTTCTTGACCTCCAATAACAATGCAAGCCAATTCCTGTTTTAAATATCTCTTTATATAACTATATCTCTTATCTATCTGTATCTATCTTTCCTACTGGCTCTGTTTCTTTAGAGAACTCTAATACATGAAGCAGGGCCATCCATAGAAATGTTGTTTCATAAACTGGGAAAGAAGCACAGGTTCCCTTAAGATAATTAGCTTAGAACATTATGTGTCTCTAGAAACATTAGCAGCCATATACAACATGACACAGGGCAGCCTACTTGATATATAGTGACTTCCATCATTTAACCTTTAGATCCTGTCTTGATTGAAGCTCTATAAGCCTCCATTAACTTCCCATTTAAAAACGATCAATTTATTTTTATTTTGTTTAACAATTTTGAGAATAGTTTCTGTACTATGAAATGGAAATAGATCTAATTATTACTGTCAGATACCTGACATTTTTAGAGCATTTAGGAAGTGATGATAGACACAACTTGAGATAAGACCACCTCTGGAGGCTGGAGCTGAGAGCAAGTCAGTTTTTGTAAGAAAAGGTGGTAACTGCCCACCTCCATTTGTTTTCCAAGTTGAGATGCAGAATTGCTTTCCCCATTACCTAATTTTTCAACACACCTCTGAATTCCACCAGTCAGAAATGTTTATTTTTGTTTTCCTTATGATTTTTCCCTTCAGATTATGAATTCTAATAGTTATGAATTTGAATATGAGTTTGGAGAAAGGACGTAAGACAGCTAAGGAAGAGGTGGAAAGACATTTTGAAAGATTATTTTATGCTCTACATATACTGTATGCTCTCTCAGCCACGCCAAGTATCAAATAATGGTGATGTGTACAGTTAAAATATCCTCATTTTTATATTGTTCTTGTAATACCAAGAGGTCCATAGCAACATAGAAAGGGATTTCCAGTAATATTCGTACATTTTATGCTACAGAGATTCTGAGACTTTCCAGAAGTACTCAGTAATTTAATTATAAAAGAATAGTTGAAGAGGTGCATTCTGAATTATAGCTGCTATCTGATATCCGTAAAGAATTGCTTTGTATTCTTCCTTCATATAAGCTCCAGCTAACGAGAAACTTGATGAGGTCTTGCAATGCCGATTCCACCTGACTAGATCACACACAGAGAAACGGACGTAACAATAAAACAGCAAAGCTTTAAAAATTTTGTGTTAAATCCTTAATTAGAGAAATTGCTCTCATATTTTTCCTTAGTATCTGTTTATAAAATTCTATGTAATGACTGAAAGGTGAATGGGAATGTATTAATTAATTATACAAACGGGGGGCATCTGAGTGGCTCAGTCTGTTGAGCGTCCGAGTCTTGATTTTGGCTCAGGTCATGGTCTCTGGGTCCTGGGATCAAGACCTGCAACAGAGCCCCACGTGGGACTCCCCACTCAGCAGGGAGTCTACTTGTCTCCCTCTGTCCCTCCCCCCACTCTGCTTACTCTCTCTCTCTCAAATAAATAAATAAATCTTTTTAAAAATGCAAACTGAGGGGCACCTGGGTGGCTCAGTCATTAAGCGTCTGCCTTCAGCTCAGGGCATGATCCCGGCGTTGTGGGATCGAGCCCTGCATCAGGCTCCTCCACTGGGATCCTGCTTCTTCCTCTCCCATACCCCTGCTGTGTTCCCTCTCTCGCTGGCTGTCTCTCTGTCACATAAATAAATAAAATCTTTAAAAAAAATGCAAACTGATTCTTATAGTATTGGTATCCTTATAATTCAAATTATCTGATTGATCTCCTTAGTGCGGGAAAAACAACCTGGTTATTCTAGCAACATTGTGTTCAAAAACCAGAAATGTACACACCTATAGATCTTTTAATATCCTCAATATTGTGGCAAGGAAATGGGTTTATTTGGAAAATATGATTAAGTGTCTCTTACTCTCAATTGAAGAGCTCAAACACTGCCATGTTCTGGCAAAATATAGCATACTAGTAAATAACAGGAATTCAGTTTATTTTACTTATTTATTTTTTTAAATAAACCAGGGCACATTTTTTTTATTTGACTGGCAATATATTGGCTTACATATTGTTCTTACATCAGCATATTCCAAATAAGTTTTCTGATATTCTGCTTGTGTTGAAATTTTGAGTTTTGGCAAAACAGTGCTCTCAATCCTATAACATCTGTCAAAGAGAAATTAAGTAGTTACTGACAACGTTAGGAGACATACAATCATAGAACTGAGTTGAGCTGAGGAAGAGTATGTGTGTGGGCTGAGTTGCCAGGTGTTGGAGTAGTTGATTAAAGCAACGAGGCAAAAATGATGAACTTTTACGTCTTTAATCACTTATTTCAGTGGTAAGGATAAAACTGGAAAAATCACCAACTCCCCTGTTCATTTTCCTCCAAGGAACAGTGCACCAGTGAGGGTCAGGTAGATCAGCTCAGACATGGGTGTCATCTCACTGTTGAAGAAAAAGCTTCTGGAAGTTTTATGGGCCTTAGGTTGGGAGAGAAGACAGAGGAGAAAGGCTAGGAGTGGAAAAATACCAGGTAGTGAATAAAATGGCAAACAATATCTTCAATGTTTTTCTTCCTCTTTCTCCCCATAAAAGGTCTCAGCAGAGGCACCTGTAAAGACCTCTAGCCAAGACCTAAGACAAAGGAATTAGGAATGAAGGTATCTGGACCAAGAGTGCAAATATTAGGAAAGTGTGGCCAACAAGTTTGTGTCCTTTGCTGCAGCTCCCCTCAGAGACTGGAATGTCCTGGCTGTGTTCCAAGTCTGGTGTGGGGAGGGCAGTCTTTTCCCATGAGACTTACCAGGGAATGCCTTTGTCAGGCATGTGGGTGTGTGTGTGTGTGTATGTATATATCCCTACCCTGCAGCCCCTGGCAACCACTCCTCTACTCTCTGCTTCTGTAAATTTAACTTTTTTTTTCAGATTCCACATATAAATGGTACCATGCAGTATTTATCATTCCCTATCTAGTATATTTCACTTCGTTTGCTACCATATGTTGGCTATTGGGGAAAAGGCTGCAATAAATGTGGGAGTGCAAATTTCTTCATTGTCTTGTTTATATTTCTTTTTGATACATACCGAGAAGGTTGATTACTGGATCATATAGTAGTTCAATTTTTAAATTTTTTGAGGACTCTCAATACTGTTTTCCATAGTGGCCAAACCAGTTTATATTCTCATTAGCAGTGCACAAGGACTCCACGTCCTTGCAAACACTTAATATTTCATGTCTTTTTTATAATAGAACTTCTAACATGTGTAGGACGATACATCACTGTTGTTGTGATTTCCATCTCCCTGATGATGAGTGACGTTGAGCATCTTTTCATGTAATGTTGGCCATTTGTATATCTTCTTTGGAAAATGTCTATTCAATAGTTCCTTTGCACATTTTTTAATCAAATTGTCTTTTGTTTGTTTTTTGCTATTGAGTTGTTTGAGTTCATTATATATTTTGAATATTTGTGTCAGATATATGATTTACAAATACCTTCTCCCATTCCATAAGTTGCCTTTTCATTTTGTTGATGGTTTCCTTTGCTATGCAGTACTTTATAGTATAATATAGTCCCACTTACTAATTCTTGCTTTTGTTACCTTGATTATGGCGTCAAATCCAAAAAATTGCCAAGACCTATTTCAAAGAGCTTACCTGATATGTTTTCTTCTGGGAATTTTATGGTTTCAGGCCTTACATTCAAGTCTTTAATCCATTTTGAGTTCATTTTTGTATATGATGTAATATAGTGGCTCAATTTTGTGCTTTTGCCTGTGGCTCTCTATTTTACCCAACACTATTTCTTTAATAGATTATCCTTTTTTATTGTATATTTTTTGGCTCTTTGTCATGAATTATTTGACCATATATACAGGGGTTTATTCCTGGGCTACATACTACTCATTGCATATTCCCTTTACTCTCAGCCAAAGCCTCAGCTGGACAGTTTTCCTGGTAAGGTAAACAAATGTTTTCTTCCTTCAGGCTCTGAATCCTTGGAAAGCTCTTTCCATTGTTGAAGATGATTATGCAGGGGGTACTGAGAGATGCCCCAGTGAATTCCTTGGGGTCTGTACGTAGACCTCCCTGATCCCATTGAGTAGCAATAACCAAATGTCCTCTTGACAAGCAGAATATATCACATTAGCTAGTCTAGTGTTTCTTCCATTGTCTATTGGTTTAGTACCATTAAGAAACCAAAATGATTGGGGCACCTGGGCGGCTCAGTCGTTAAGCATCTGCCTTCGGCTCAGGGTGTGATCCCAGAGTCCTGGGATCAAGCCCCACATCAGGCTCCTCCGCTGGGAGCCTGCTTCTTCCTCTCCCACTCCCCCTGCTTATGTTCCTTCTCTCGCTGGCTGTCTCTCTCTCTGTCAAATAAATAAATAAAATCTTAAAAAAAAAAAAAAGAAAAGAAAAAAATCAAAATGATGAGAGGTTTCAGTTTTCATATTTGTGAAACTATGGCTGTGTAGAATGCGTGAATTATTACTGTGTACAGAATTGTGTATATCTTATTGTGTAAGATACCATACAATGGACATTCTACAAGTTCTTCTATATGGTGCTGGACAAGGAAAACAAATCTATACCTGGTTTACGTATCTATTCTTATGTGTATCTATTCTTTGTGCCCCCACCCTATAATGAAAAGTATAGACTTTAATAAATCTGCTACTTGCTTATAGATCTCCCAGGGTATTATGCCATTTTAGGGCTGAAAGTTGGCCTTTGGCATCAGCATGTAGTCTTCTCAGTAGAAGGCTTGGTGAAGTAAATTCCATGTTTTTGAATTTATGCTTAGTCCTATCTCTGCCACCATGAACACTTTGTAAATGAGTCTTTAAAGCAAGAACAGGGATGGTATCCATCTGAAGGATTGTATCCAACAGTTTATTATATCCCCCATTTGAGTGATACTTTCTAGTGGGCATTTGTGAGAGATATAAATATCTTCACACTTTGACCCCTTCTAAGAGATCCATCCATGTGTATTTCCTTTGTCACTGATGTTCTATTGTTGTTCTTTCTGAGTGCCTGATTAGGACTCAACCAGTTATCCATGGCTTATGAATCTATAGATTTGAAACTCAGACCCCAGTTCTCTTTCCAAAGTGGACATCTATATATACCCCCAACCTCTCTGCCTACTAAGAAAACTTAACCTCATTGGAAGATACTGGAAAATAGTATACAAATCCTGGTGGAGTAAAGATTATTCAGTAATTAGAATAAAACTCATTGTTTAAATAATTACTTAAGCAAGGAATAAATACATATGATCTACCTAGCATACAAATTAAGAAATTTGTAAATGAACAGCAAAAGAAACACAAATAAATAGGAGATAATAAAGTAAAGTAAAGGAATTTGAAATATGGGGTATTTCATGTAGGGAATATTTACAAATAATACATTTTCTGTAAAATGAAGGTGACTCAATTAAGAAAAATCTATAGATCTGATGAGAGAACTCAGTGATTAGGCTCGGTAAAAAAATAAATACACAGGAGCACAAAGGGTACCCACACAAAAACACTCACCCGGGGAGACAAAGCTCCTTTATACAGAAAAAATGTAACATGCTGCTTAAATGCATCACTTTAGGGATTGGAAAGCCTGCATTCATTCTCAATATCACCACTTTATTGTATATGTTACTTCATTATAAAAGAGGAGATATTAAAAGTAGCACAAATTTCCAAATACTTGGGATGAAATCCATGGAACCATCATTTTAAAATTACATGTAGTAAGTACTTACTTACTATAAATTTACTAGGAAAAAAGATAACTGGAAGAAACAAAAATATTTAAAAATATATCCTGAGGCATTCATGTCAATATTGTAATATGCCAATTATTTTTAAATTTATGTGTGTTTAATACAATTTCACCCAAAATCATCTCTTTTTTTTCCCCTTAGTTTCATTCAAAGTTAGACAAGTAAATGGCTTATTTATTTCTTGGGAAAGTAAAATTATATTTCTATCTTACACAATTAAATAAATTAATCCCTAGATACATAATATTAAAAAGCTTAAAATTATATACATCTGACTATATACTATATCTTGTAATATATCTGGTACTGTAACATATAACTGAAAAATATATCCAAAGTACAATTTCATAAGATATGAATAGATTTTCCTACATAAAATTAAGATACTTATATTAAAAAACTAAAATTCCATAAAAGAAATGCAAAGGTAAACATACCCTGGAAAAATATTTGAATCCTACAAATCACTTAAACTAATAAGGTAATTAACCTGGAAACAGCATTTCACAACAGTGAAACTGTGGCCAAATAAATAAAATAGGATAAACAATGTAAAACAGGCAACTCAGAAAAGAAAAAATATGACTAAGCTAAAAACTTATGCAAAATTGTTGATGTCATTAATAGGCAAATAAATGCAAATAAATATAAGTGAAAATTTAGCTAATATTTATTGACAATTGATGAAGATTTAAAATATTAAATTTCTAATCTTTAAGGCATACATATTCATACGTTAGGCTTATAAATTGGCAGGTTTCCAAAGGGAATCTTGTCATTATGAGTCAAAGGCTTAAAAATGTGTTACAAAGCAATTTCATATCTAGGAATTTACTCTAAGGAGATTATAAAGGATATGAACACAGATTTAGCTAATAGAATATTTGGTGCATAGTTTTTAAAATATTACAAGACAGGAATCACCAATAGCTGTAAAGGTCATACAATTTTGATAAGGAAAGATTTCTATAGGAACGTATGTAAAAAGATGAATACATATTCAATACCCACATTCATGTATATCACTTGTATTTACTATGAAATTCAAATTCTTTTGTATGTGTATAATCTGATTACAAAGATATGCATATATATGCAAAGATATATATACACACAAATACAAATATAAAGATATATATGTATATACACAAATGTATGCACACACAGATAATTATAAATATATATGACTTCCACATATGAGTGAAATCATATGGTATTTGTCTTTCCCTGACTTATTTTACTTAGCATAATACTCTAGCTCCAAGAAACAAACAAATGATCATAGTGGGGAAAAAAGAGAGAGGCAAACCAGGAAACAGACTCTTAACTATTAGATAACAAACTGATGGTTACCAGAGGGGAGAGGAGAGGGGAGATGGGTGAAATAGGTGACAGGGATTAAGGAGGGCACTTGTGAGGAGCACTGCGTGATGTATGGAAGTGTTGAATCACTGAATTTGTACATCTGAAACTAATATTACACTGTATGTTAACTAACTGGAATTTAAATAAAAACTTGAATAAAAAATGTTCAATATTTTAATGCATTCAGTAGTAACAGAATTAAGTTTTACTCAGTGGATATAAAATATGTGAGAATGGTCATGGAGAGAATTAGTGTTGGCAGTGTAGATGAGACAGAGAGCTAACAGTTATGTCATTATTTCCTTTTGACATTCCTTGGTAACTTGTTATAAAAAGAAAAAATAACCTGTTACCTTCTTTTCATAAAGTAAAAAAAATTGAAAATTAAGATACATACATATATACATACATAATTAAAACTTTGTAAGGTAGGAAATACATTAACAAACTACATGTCAATTAGTAAAATAAAATGGAACTTATATCTTCAGTACTGTAAGAAGAGAAACAAGAAAACACTAAATTGTTCCTTGGTGGGGAAAAAAATAAAATTGAGAAAAAAATTTAAATTAGAAAAAAAGCTAGAATCTTAAAAAATCCAGAAAATAAAATCAAATAGCATCCACATATTGAAAAGTCAACAGAAATATATAAATTTAATACATATTGGTGTGCAATTGATTTATAATTCTGTACTTTTTCTTTAAGAGAGAGAGAGAGAGTGCATGCATGCACACAAGTAGGAGTGTAGGGGCAGAGATGGGGAAAGAAAATCATTAGCAGGCTCACCACGGAGTGAGAAGCCCAATGTAGGGCTTGATCCTCCGACCCTGAGATTATGACCTAAGCCAAAATCAAGAGTCAGATGCTTAACCGACTGAGCTACCCAGTGGCCCCTATACTTCTGTATTTTTTAAATTTTCTTCAATGAATCTGAAATCCTTTAATCAAGGAAACATAGCAGAATAGGGGATATTACAAAGAAATCTGTCAGTTGTTCCAAAAACTGTCACTTGGAGCGAGCTCATTGGATCAGATGCCTGCATTCTTTAATAAGAAAAAAATAAATACATTAAGGTTTTTACTCAAGAATCTGAAAAAAGACTGAAAAATAATCTGATATGTATATAAAGATTTACTTATACACAATCTTAAGTTTCTTTTTTAGGACACTATAAGGTAAATATTTTGAAACAGTATGAGACAATTTTTATTTAGGTAATTATAAATGTTTTAAATAAGATAGAATACTATGAATCCATTGTAAATAATGGTATTAAAATATTGAACGATTTGAGGATGCGTTGCTTTCGTGGCGTTATTTGAAAAAGCAATCAATAATATAGGATATTTAAAAATATATGTATGTATATGTATGTTTTAGTATAGTTAAAAATCTACCAAATTTTGTTACTATCTCTCCATTGTAAGAATACAGATGATGATTATAAGTCTAATGTTACAATCACTTTACAGATTTAATTTTTCATCATTGTATAAAATAATTTATGACAAAATAACTGAACAGTAGCCAAAGAGATTTAGTTGAGCCAATCAGTAAAATTGCCAAATGCAATGGATGTCCACATCATGACTGTAGAATTTATATAGCATATACATAGAAATTCAGATTATTACTGAAAAGGTATTATATTTTCAATAAGAAAAGATTTATGTGATGGAAAATTATGTGTCAAATGAACATGGTTTTAACTACAAGAAGGGCAAAGGAGGCACAGAGGTGACTTTTCCTAACGATTACTTTTAGCTTATTCATTGAAGTAAAATTTCCCAGTAACATGACTGAGCCGATATAATAGAGATTATACAGAACTGTAAAACTGTAAAATAGAAAACATCCTTTGTAATCATTAAATAAGACCACAGTTTTTTTATAAATAAGAAGTATGTCAACTATATTCAGAAAATACAAATAATAATTAAAATTAAAAAGAAATATGAAACTTCATATTAATAACCTTTCCATAACAGAAATTTGACTTTGCAAAGGGAGATTAATTAAAGAAAGCAACATTCTTTGCAACTGATAGACTTCGTGGATGAAAGTAGCCTAGAAGCCTAGTACCCACTAAAAGCTAACAATTAGTGAGAGCTCACTGAGCACCAATCACAATACCAAGGATTCTACATGGATTGATGAAATCATTCTTCAAAACTATCCTGAGCTAAGTATGATTTTTATCCTTATTATAAAACAGAGGAGAAAAAAGGCCAGAAAACATAAGAAATTTATTTGTATTTTCAGAAGTAGTAAATAGTAGATCCAGGATTTGATCTAGAACTTCTGCTTCTTATATAATATTTTTCTATACAAAGTAAGATTTTGTAATCAATAAAAATATATGAACAAATAAAGCTTGTAATATATTGATTAACATAGTGCAACCCATCTTTTTATAATCTATGATTGTGGAATTTGGGTGTGATTTGAAAAGCTCTTAATGTAAACATTTAGAAGGTCCCAGAATGTTTCTATGTAAAATCCTATCATTACAATTTACACCAAGTCATTTTTACTTTTGTTCTTTTTTTCTAAATTGAAATAAAATAAGAGTTAACTTTGAGGTGTACCTTCTGGCTAAACAAAGACAAACACCAACTTTAAAACAAGGATGCTGCCAAACATGTTTTAAAATCCTTTTCATTCAGACATTTCAGGGCTTTCACCAAGATAGAAAGAAAAGGAATCCCCTTAAAACCATTCTATTACTTAAAACAACTTTTAGAGAAGGAACACTGACTGGTCGCAGAGACGTTGAATGTGCCTCTCAGAGTACATTAAACACACACACACACACACACACACACACACACACACACCATATTCTCCAAGTTCAGAATAAGTTCAGATAAATGAATGCCTGTCATTGAAAGAGCTTCCTAGGGTCAGGCCTGGCTGTTCTGGGTACTATGAAGGAGAATCAAGCTGTGCTACACATTGGGAGCTCAGCCAAATGAATGACATTTCCTGAAAACATAGGCAGAATTTTAAGAAGATGCCTTGTCCTTCCTAAACAGTTGGGTTAAAGGGTATTAAAAAAAAAAAAAAAAAAAAAAAGAAAAAAAAAAAAAAAAAAAAAAAAAGACAGACACAGTCAACCTGCTAGGGGGACAAAAGAAAAAAGCTGGCAAATCTTTAAACTTAACTGAGCTGAGAATAAACTGTATGGCAAGAAGCAATAAATGCACAGATTTTATGTTTTGATTCTTTTGTCTTTTTTTTTTTAAGATTTATTTATTTATTATATATATGGAGAGAGTGTGGGAGCAGGGGGATGGTCAGAGGGAGAGGAAGAGATTCCTCCAGCAGACTGTTCACTGAGCATGGACCCTGAGATCACGACTTGAGCCAAAACCAAGAGTTGGATGCTTAACTGACTGAGCCACCCAGACACGCTGTCTTTTTCATTTGAAAGAAATCGAAGTATTTTCTATATTTTGGATATTTATATTTTAGAGAAGCACATGAATAAATATATGGCAAAAGAACTTGACTGGAATTGGTCTTATTCTCACTAAAAATACATAGAAGCACTGTGGAGACTAAAATATTTTTAATTTTTAAAATAGAGCACCATCAGAAAAAACTCAAATGACACCCGCACATTAGAGCTTTGATATCTGAATTGAAAGCTGAATTTTTGTAATGGCGTGGGCAAGGGAAGTTGCCATATATACAATCAAGGCAGAGTGCCCACTGACTTCTTGCATAAAGTTGAGAGCCTATAAGGAATTCATTTACTGAGTGCCAGAAGGGTAGCATAGAGAAAAGGCATTAAAGTGAGATATTAAAAAAATTAAATTCATATTCTCAAAGAGATAATATTACCAGTGACTAGAGATAATAAATGGATCATGTACAAAACATGCTAATTAGATTGACGAAAGAATTTTCATCAAAAAATTGAAGAAAGTGTTCATTAAACTAGAATTCTCTACCCAGACCAGTTATCATTCAAAAGTGAAGGTGACATGCAGATATTTTAAATTAAAGAGTGGGTATCACTCATGGGTCTCACGAACTAAATTACTAAAGTATATATCCAGTAGGAAAGATTGAAATGCACATAGAAAGTTTAGGGGGAAAAAAGGCAAATTTTTGGTGAATATAATTATTCATTGACTGACTAAAAATAGTCTTATTTAAAGATGAGAACATAAGCATAGTGAGGAGAGAGGAAATTGTTGAATCATTCTAAAATTCCTTTATTTTCTCACAGGTTGATAAGAGACATTGATTACATTAGGACTTTGTGAAATTAAGTACACATGTTAAAAACTAAGAGGTTGTTGCTAAATGAGTACTATAGGAATACACATCTTTCAAAAAGTGGATAATAGAGTAGATCAACAAAATTCAAGAAAGAAAAGGAGTGAAAAATAGAACATGTACAATAAATAAAAATTTTTAAATAGGATGTCTGAAATAGGTGATAACAAAATAAATAAAAAACAAACCCAAACCAGTTGAAACCAAACAAAAAAGCCAAAAAGATTACTAGTAAGGGACACCTGGATGGCTCAGTCAGTTAAGCATCTGCCTTTGGCTCAGGTCATGATCCCAGGGTCCTGGGATCTGGCTCTCTGCTCAGCAGGGAGCCTGCTTCTCCCTTCTATCTGCTCGCTGCTCTGCCTACTTGTGCTTTCTCTGTCAAATAAATAAGTAAAATCTTAAAAAAAAAATAAGTCTATGTAAAACTTTTTGGAGAAAAGTATGATGTTTTCTTGAAAGAAATAGAAGTGGACCTAAATACATGGAAAGCTGCATATTTCCAAGTCATCAATATTACGGTGATGGCAATCCCATAGGAATCCAAATAATTTCATAAGAAATTGACATAATATTCCTGAAATGTACAGATATGAGTAAATCATCAAGAATAGCCACAGTGATTCTGAAAAAGAAGCAAGAACACAAATGGGAATTAAACTCTCATTTTTTTTCCAGAAAGATGTATATATAATATAGCAAAGTTTTCTCAAAAAAACAGTTTTCTCATATTGGATGGTAGTTTAATCTTTGGACTTGACATTAAAATCTTTGTACTTTCCTCTCTTTAAGGAATATTTCATAATTTAAAATAAATAGATTTTGATATTGTCATTTTTTAATTGTTTTTACTCCTTCGTAGGTAATTACAGTGAGTATACATTAGGGAAAATACAAAAAAAATTTAAAAAGATCAAAAGAATCCCTCATTTCAAATTGTATTTATTCAACTGTGGTTGCTCACCCACAGCATTTAATTTCAGTAAGTTTACTTACTAAAACAAAAAAATAAAAATAAAAAATAAATAAAACAAGTAAATTCATTCCCAAGTACTTCATTTGAGTAGACAACTGGTAATAATGTTTGAAAAACCCAATTTAAAGATTTCAAAAGCATCATATTCTTACAATAGTTTATAATTTCTTCCTTTTTAAAGAATCTTGACGAGGAAGTAATTTGTTACCAAATCAGGAATTAAAGGCCTATTCCCTGCTCATAAGTTAAAAGAAAACATGTATTGTGGATTAGAATTTAAAATATGGGATACTTCACTGAAAATATTAAAGAGAAACGTGTCTTTCTTATCCAAAGCTTTCAGAAGCCACCATCTAAATCTGTGTGGATTTTTACGTGATTTCTATTCTCGGGGCTATATCTATGTTTGTATTTTCAGTTTGAGTGTTACCCCTGTCCAACAATGCGAAACCAGCTCTTCAGGAGTCACAGAAGAAAGTCATTTCTACCAACCATGAGTGGATTTATTAAATTCTATGAAAATTGTTGAAACAATGCACACATCCCTACAGACACAACAGAATCCTTTTGTCTCCTTAGGAAGTCTCTTAGCTGCCAACGCTTGTCCCTCCAATGTTGCTTTTCTGGATCGATGTGCTCCTTGCAATTTCCTAAATTGACAGCCCTCCAATCCAACTTTTTATGAAGTTCAGTTACCTGTTCCTGCTAGCAAACACATTTTAAATCCATTTTATACCTTTTGGATTCTGTTATCCAAACCTTTTCACCATTATCCTCCCCCGTTCCCTCACATCACATTATGGGTAAGGAATTGGGTGATTTGTTCCTTTATCTCACAACCTTGTCCTTCAGGCAATGGGAGTAGCAACTTTCTGTTTTCTAGACTTTTTTCCTTGAGAAGGAACTGGCAGTAGACCTGCAGATGAGGGTCCTTGGAGGGATGCTGATAAGACTGGTAGCAGCAAAGGGGAACAATAGGAACTTTGAATTGATTCACGTGAGGTAGTGGAGACAAGATGTTTGCTTGTTTTGTTGTTTTGTTTTTTAATAGTTGTAGAGGAAGGAAAAAAAAAAAAAAACAACTATGTGAGATATTTATCCAGACCAAATATTTTTAGGTGATCAGTAAAAGCTTACAAGAAACTTATTGCTGCTATTCCATCCACAGTAGCTAGTTTCCTAGACTTTTACTTTTTCTTTCTTTTTTTTTTTTTTGTTCAAATTACTGCCTTTGATTCAAAATGGGAAGGAAATGGTCCCTAACATGTTTCACAAATTGTTATTGCCTTTTATTCTCCTAGTTTACTGATGGAACATCCAGTGACACTTAACACATTTAAATGTCTGAAAAAAATGACTTTGTCTTAAAAGTAATATAGTTTGTTCTCTAACACCATTTGTTTAATGCATCACTTGAAGGCTCTTGCTTAAGTTAAATCCTACGTCAGATATGCAGAATACATTTATAAACAACTTACCTCTACTTCCTTTAGGGAGATGGACTTCCAGTTTCATCTAGTAGCCTCAAAAGTATTTTCTTTGCAGGGTTGCAACTCGTAGCTCTTATTATTAATCAGCTCCACGACTTCACCAAACAAAAATAGATTTATCACTTCTAGACATCTCCATCTTGTGCATGTCTCTTTCTTTTTTTTTTTTTTTAAGATTTTATTTGTTTATTTGACAGAGAGAGAGACAGCCAGCGAGAGAGGGGGAGTGGGAGAGGAAGAAGCAGGCTCTATGTGGGGCTCGATCCCAGGACTCTGGGATCACGCCCTGAGCCAAAGTCAGACGCTTAACTACTGAGCCACCCAGGCGCCCCCTCTGTCTTTCTTTTTATTTTTCTTTTCTTTTTTTATTAAAAAATGTTTATAATTTTTATTTTGTTATATTAATCGCCATACAGTACATCCCTAGTTTTTGATGCAGTGTTCCATGATTCATTAGAGATTATGCTAAGTGAAATAAGTCAAGCAGAGAAAGACAATTATCATATGGTTTCACTCATTTATGGAATATAAGAAATAGGAAGATTGGTAGGAGAAGGAAGGGAAGAATGAAGGGGGTAAACAGAGGGGGGAATGAACCCTGTCTTTCTTTTTAAATCAGCATTTTCAGTTAAAGACAGAAAAAACAACATAGTGGCTAATGTTGCATATACAATTAGAGGGAGAAATCTATGTGCCAAAAACTATACCCATGGCCTATTATGATGTAAAGAACTGTCTATTAATGTGTGTGAGTACATATATTTATGTAAATATATGCTTGTGTGTGTGCCTGTATGAGTGTAAGTAGACATGTTGATATGCTTGAAAGTAGTCTCCAAGAAGAAAGAGATATAATATGTGAACTTTCATTTGTCCAATTCAATATTACATACAGATATTTATATATATGCAGCTACATGTATAAGAAAGGAGGCACTATTAATAATCATACCACAACAGTAGGCATAAACCAATGCTGTCCCCGGCAAAATATGATGCATGTGTATACACACACACATCACAGATTGTACATATTAATGTGGGTTTGTGCTAAGCCTTTCTATTTTCAGTTGGTTCTTTTGAGATCAAGAATAGGTACATGCTGAGTTTCCCATTTAGTGGTTGTACTGACAGCCCACAAAAGTATAGCTTGTGACTTGCCATAGCTGAGCTCATGTTGTTATAAACTTGGCAGTTACACTACCTAATTCAATATACTTCAAATAATAATAGCTCAATAAAGCCAGAGATTTGGAAGTGTTTATATCTATAGATTATGTAGATGATATTACATGGTGGTTTGGGCTTTTATTAAGTATGGTTTGATATATGCTTCAAATAAACTTCTGCCTGTAAACCTCTGGCAGTAAACTAAAAACACATTTACTAAATAGAATCAACTGTGGGTTGCTTTTTTTCTTCTTTTTTTGATGCAATCTTTTCTTTTAAACCACTTTGCTTTTTCATAATGTTAGTTTACTAAGGGATAAACTGACGTTAAATATTTTGCAAGTTCAAAGGGGTAAGAGGATGTGTTTGAACCTGTCTTTCTAGGAAAGCCTAAGTGGAATAGATTGGACGTTAACAGCTGGTCCTAAAAGATGAAGATCATTAGGGTCATTAAGAAGAAGAGAGGGTAGGTGTGATCAATATTACCAGTTGTTAAAATCCTTGTTAGTTATATTGTTTACCTTCTTTGAGTAAGTGATAGAAGATAGCAAAGCAATTCTGAGTATAGAGATATATATTACTTTACAGGTTAAAATTGTGATCAGTTCTGCTGAGTCTCAAATACTTTGTCAGCTGAAAATCATCTACATAAGCATGTGTACGTGGCCAATTCTATTGGTGAATCTAAGAATAATGATTTTTCACCTATATTTCATACATACACCCACACACATACAACATATATTACACATGCAGACACATATTTTTGGTTCATATGTATGCATATTAATATATACTCACATTAATACATACACATATATAAAATAGGATGCTCGAAGGAAATAGAAAGTACAGTTCCTCTCATTTTACTCTCATTTTGAAGTACTCAGAAGATAATTAGACAAATAGAGTTTGCATTTATGCATTTAAATAATGACTGAGATCCAATGTTTCAAATCCAATAAAGAGCTCTTATATGAAATTAATTATCCTTTTGTTATAACTGACCTCTAAAATACTCTCAATATATTGTGTCTGAGGCTATAACTAGAATAGACTCTCAATTATTTGCAGATGGATGGATGGTGAATGAGTAGTTGACTTAATGGATGACTGATAGATACAAGAATCACTCTTGTTCCACTATCGTGTGAAGAACTTATCAACACACTCTGACTTGTGTGAACACTTGTGCACTTATAAATGGTCCTCTCTTGAGGTCTCTGCAGCTAGTTGTCCTCTTTATCTCAATACATCTTTCTGGCCTGGCATAATGCTATGCAATGAGTAGATAAGCAATAACTTGTCTATTCAACCAATGCACTTCCAAAGTTGAGAAGTTGTGACCTGGAGATTTGCATCAATTTGATAGGAAGACTAAGTCAACTCTATAGAAGTAGTGCTTTTTCAGTCCTTATTTTTTTCCAGTTTATCTGATCTCTATTTTGCAAATGATCCTGATTTGCTTCAGCGTTCCTTCTTCCCCTTTCTGGGAAGTGTACATCTGCTTCTGACATCTGTCTTCTATCTTCCTTTGTAAATTATGAAGTGATGCCAACTCCTTTTATCAACAAATTACCCTTAGAAGCATTTAGAGGCTATAATGATTCTTTGATTTTCTTTGATTCTTTATGAATTTGCAAAATGACTTGATGCTTATATTAGCTTTGTTTGTCCTTTCTTTTTCCATATTTAATATTTATAGTTGGCAGGCCCAGATGGTGTACTTTGTTATGTCCTGAAATGTTGCTATTTTTTTCATTCCTTAATTACAGGAATGTCAGTCTGTAATATCCCCAGCCTCCATCTCTAGTTGACATTGTAGATTTCACATTTGTTGTATTATGTATTGAACTTACTGTTTGACACTGTGAAATATACAGCAATCTTTCCTTAACCTTGCTGCTTTTCCATGTTTGTCTACATTGACCATTTGCCTTTGCTGTTGGATGATACCCTCAATTTGTTGCATTTTAAAAAGTTTTGCAGATATTTTAGACATTGATATCTCCTCATAAACAAGACACTAAGGAATGAGAAAAAGAAAACAATTTGAGTTACATGGTAGCAGCCAGAGGCATTGTAGAAAAAATATACAAACATTTTTTTTTATAGCTCTGGAAGTGCCCTTATAATTTGATAGAGAAAAAGTACATATATTTATTTCACATTTTACAAATTCTGTATCTTTTAAAAGCGTATTTCATGAAACCATATAGTCATAGGCCTAATTCACATATTTAAAAGTACCAGTGATTTCTTCTCCTAAACTTATTTAGTTTTGCTTATTAGATTTTGATCAACATCATCTTTCTGCTCAATCAGTGGCAAATTCTTACAACTCATTTTCCTAAGAAGCTTCAATAAAATGTATAAGGACTTAGTGTGTCAATCTGTTAAGATCTTGCTTTAGTTGCATATTAGACTTCCACAATAACTTTTCATTCCCCAACTCTCTTTAAATTTTCAAAATGCTAACAGAGATCATAATGCAGAGTATTTTCTTCTAATTAATTTAAATTCCCCTTATCAAGAACTACTCAAAAAAATCTTCTTAAAGAATTTAACTATCTTTTTTTTCATATTTTAGCATTCTTTCAAAAATTTCCTGAGAGATAGACCTAGAAATTGAAGTGACCTATTCAAATAACAGTCCTGCTCTGGGCAATGAAGTCATACTTTGTCCTTGGATCTGACATCAAACGAGATTACACAGATTTCTCACCTACTACACCTGACAGTGTCAGCAACCTTTTAAAAAGACATTTGTAGTCTCACTAGAGACTGCTTTTCTCCTAGCTCAGGGAAAGCCCTGTACACATCTCAGGGTGCTACGTGACCTTTTGCCTTTTTGTCTATTTCATCATCTTTCTAATTTCAACTTAGAACAAAGGAGATACAGCATTCTAAAATCATTGCGTTGGAGGAATGGGTGGGCTGATGAAATATTTCCAACTTGGAATTTTACGTTATTATTTAATCTGGAATATGTGAAGGCAAATCACATTTTTTATTAACAGTGCTCATATAAACAACACATATTATCGGACACTTACCCTGTGGCAGGCTAAAAATTACAAACAGCTGCCTCGTGCCCATGTTTTATCATACATGGGTATGCATGTGCACATTCATGTGCTCTAGCCTAATGCAGTATTTACACACATACATACACATACACAGTGAAGATATTCCATGTGAAAGAAAGGACTTGGGACTAATCATAAAGTAGAACTAACAAAACCAGGACACCTTTTTAAAAAATATATATGATAACAACTGGCTACCTATAAGTAGCTCTGACCTTCTTGTGCTAATTTGGTGTGATCCTCTATCTTGCCCCACTACTCCCTATATCTGTTCATGTTTCATTGTTTCAATTTTTCTTGGCACTTTTTTGTCTCCTTTTATAAAATGTTTTTTCTGCACAATCCAACAGCTGCATCACCCGGGCACTCATGGCATTTTGATCTCACATGTAGATATCATATTTCTTTGTAACTACGTATTTACTCTGTAAAATGTATCCTATTCTGTACTATATTGTACTTCCCATGAAATCTGAAACTTATATAATAGGTGGTCTATCAGTTAAATAGGTGAGGAAAGAAAATGCTTTTGGAGAAAGGAAAGGAGGCCAGAAAGTATAATGAAGCCAGATCAGATCACCACGACACGATCTTCCGTATGATGTCTATTACTTACATCTTTAGCTTTATCTTCCATTACAAAGTACTGACATATGATCAGGGACTTCTTTCATATACCCACAGTGTCTGCTAGTTTACCAACATTGTGTTTACGACCTTCTTTCATATGACAATGCCTTTTTGTCAAAACACTATTTTTTTTCAAAATCATTAATATTTTTACTGCTTTTCCACCATTTGCAACTGTACTCTCAGATCTGTGTAACTTCACATATTATGCAGGAATTCTCAATTTTAATAAACCACTCCCAGTTCTTTGAAAAACGCCATCAGGGAAAATGTGATCACATAATTAGCTTCATAAACCACAGCATACTATTTTCTTTTCCCCATTTTGCCTTAAATTTTTGCACAGGCTTTCAGGTAATCCAATGTTCATAAGTTTTGGAACCCATGCATTTGGAAAATACAGCTTTGCATAAAGTGTCCATATTGTTTGTGTATAATGATACAAAATAAAATAATTTGCTATGTGCATTGGCAAAAAGTCTTTTATCTGAAATGATCATAATAATCTAGGGCTGGAAAAGGAGAAAAGGGAAAGAAAAAGAGGCTCTAAAACTTACTGAAAACCAGATACTGTGCACAGGTGTTCCAGGGTTTTATGTGTTTTAGATACTTCAATCCAACAAGAACTCTGTTTTGAATGCTTTAATATATGGACCATGCCTGGAACATACCAATTATTAAATAAATGTGAGATTCCTTGCTCTTTCTTGGATTGAAAGATTTAATCTGTTCTTTCTTTCTTACATATTGGGGAAAAATCCCAATGTATCTTTACAACATTTAAAATTACTCACATTGGGGGGGGAGGTGCCGGGGGGCTCAGTCGGTTAAGCCTCCCACTCTTGATTATGGCTCAGGTCATGATCTCAGGGTGGTGAGATCCAGCTCTGTCTGGGGCTCCCGCTGGGCAGGAGCCAGTTTCTCTCCTTCTCCCTCTTCCTCTCCCTCTGCCCCTCTGCCACTTGCACATGTTGGCTCTCTAAATAAATAAATTAATTAATTAATTAATTAATTAATTAATTACATTGGAGCTCAGAGCCCCAGAGTCCTAGCAGTTCTCACCGCAGTCCCCCAGTTGCCCACCTGCTCTTTCCTTTCAACATGGCAGATGCCGCTGTGTCCTTCACCGAGGACTTCCTGGTGGGTGGAGTGGCTGCAGTAGTGCCCAGAGAGCGGGTCAAGCTGCTGCTACTGCAGGTGCAACATACCAGCAAGCAAATCACAGGGGCATAATAGACTGCATGGTTCACATCCTCAAGGAGCAAGGAGTCCTGTTCTTCTGGCATGGCAAGATGGCCGATATCATCAGATACTTATCCACCCAGGCTCACAATTTTGCCTTCAAAGATAAATACAAGCAGATCTTCATGTGTGGTATGGACAAGAGAACCCAGTTTTGGCACTACTTTTGTGGGGAATCTGGCATCAGGTGGTGCCAGGGCAGCCACATCCTTCTGTTTTGTGAATCCTCTTGATTTTGCCAGAAACCATCTACCAGCTGATGTGGGCAACGCTCAAGCTGAATGGGAATTCAGAGGCCTTGGCAACTGTCTGGTTAAGATCTACAAATCTGATGGGATTAAAGGGCCTGTACCAAGGCTTCAATGTGTGCAGGGTATTATCACCTACTGAGCTGCCTACTTCGGTATCTATGACACTGCAAAGGGAATGGTTCCAGATCCCAAGAGTGCTCACATCTTCCTCAGCTGGATGACTGCACAACCCATCACAGTGGTTGCTGGGTTGACTTCCTATTCATTTGACGCTGTTCGTTGCTGTATGATGATGCAGTCAGGCAGCAAAGGAACTGGCATCATGTAAAAAGACTCGCTTGACTGCTGAAGGAAGAAGACTGCTTGTGATGAAGGAGCCAAAGTTTTTCAAGGTGCATGGTCCAGTGTTCTCCAAAGGCATGGGTGGTGATTTTGTGCTTGTCTTGCATGATGCAATCAAGAAGTTCACATAAGTTATTTTCTAGTTTTTTATCCTCTATGAACAGGCATGTTGTATTATATAACATATCTTGAGCATTCTTGATAGATTATTGGCTGTCTTTATCAATGGCAACTCTTCACTGGTTGAAAATGGGAAGCAGTAATATTCATCTGATCGATTTGCTCGTAAAGCCGTTTCCATGATGATGGCAATCAATTATATTTTTTATTTCAGTCACTCCTGATAAGTAAATTTCAAGAAAAAAAATCTGAAATATAAAAAAATAAGTAAGTACATAAAATTATTTACATTGGAAATATTTTTCAACCTCCTTTATTATTTTCTGTAATTCTTTAGATTTGTTTTAAATTATTTTTCACTCTTACTTCTCCCATAGCTTGATTATGCATTTATTCTGGAATATAGAAGAGCACAAGAATATATACATTAATTTAAACTAGATGGATTCCTTTCACTTTTAACACTCCAGGAATGTTGATTGGGTGGTGGTGTGATGTTCAGTGGCCTATTCCATCTGTAAGTCATTTATCAGCTTAAAAACCCATATTAATTCTGTAGCTCTTCCTGTAAAACAGTAATATCTACTCTCTTTTCATTGAATTAATTTCATTAAAATTAACTCTACTTGCCTAAAGTCAGGACAATTTTTAGTTGAATCTCAATACTTTTCATCTTTTCTACCTCTAAGTTTTTAATAGGCTACTGAAATTAAATGTAATATATAAAGAAACTGAACTCCAAAATGAACACTATTGCTCAGGATTTATAAGGACTTCAATTTTAATACCATATTTGATAGATTTGACATAGGGTTAAATCAAAGGTCACTAATTTAAAAACATTTCCATTCTTTTATATTAAGCCTTATCCTTTATGTGTTATATTCTGTAAACTTGCCAGTAACTTTAGAGGAATACCAAGTACACCAAAGTGATGAATTTTTTTAAAGAAAGGTAGTTACAGAGTAGTTTCTATTCTAATAGGTAGAAAATTAAGCCTACAATAAAATTTTAAACATAGTAATTTCTATAGTTTATGCAAACCTAATGTATTACCTAACATTCAAAATATAAGTACATGTCACAGCAAAAGTTTGTATTACATTAAAATACTATAATTTACCCCCTTTTTGATATGTAAAATAGTTTTCTATATTTGCTTATTATTTGCTAACTTCTAAAGCAAAATGTATTTCCTGGGTGCTCAGGTAGGAAACCTTTACTATAATATTATTTAAATATGTGCATATAAAAGTAGAAATAAACTTTTAGTGCTTATACCATTTACTGAACAACAAAACCAATGTAGTTTTCAAATTAAAAGTGAGCAATACTATAAAACCAATAAATTTATAAACTACTTTATTAATGTGCTGAAATGAACTACTACTAAAAAATATACATATAGTAGTGAGTTTTGTGACATAGGTTCATGTAACCTGGTCATGCTTATATTTCTGTGTGTAAGAGGCTGGATCAATTATTGCTCAATTTTCTTTGTTTATACTATGAAAGAAACGCTTAATTTTTCCAAAGTGCCAAGACAATATTTGGCCTTCACCTAGCAGAAATCCCTTTGTGCAGTATAAAGTTAATAACCTTTCCACATTACCTCTTGGTAATTTAAATGGTACTCCTTGGCTAGTGATTAAAAACAGAAAGAACACACACACACACTGACACGCAAAGGAAGAAAAATCTGATGGTAATATTATAGTAATCAGCCAGATGTTCGACAAAGATAGGGATGATAGGGGCACCTGGGTGGCTCAGTCAGTTAAGCATCTGCCTTTGGCTCAGTTCACGATCCCAGTGTCCTGGGATCTAGCTCGCCTTGCTCGGACTCCCTTCTCAGTGCGGAGCCTGCTTCTCCCTCTCCCTCTGCCCCTTCCTGCACCTCATGCTTCCTCACATGCACATACTTTCTCTCAAATAAATAAATAAAATCTTTTAAAAAAGATATAGATGATTGATAGATAACTATGAGAAGCACAGATGCTTATCATTAAAATTTTAGAAAATTAAAAACAAATGTTCAAAAATTCCTGGACTGCAGGACAACTTCTGTGGGACTTCTAGGTGCCCATGAACCTTGAAAAATATTCATATCATCATCTTGCTACTTCTAACGTTTGTTAACCATGGTGAATCTGAAGTCTATTTATAATTAAGGGAAGGCAGGAAAAGAGGTATTGGAAACTTATGAATATTGAATGAAATTGTGACCAAATAGCATATACTCTAAATTTATATGTCACCAAAGCGTTTCTCATGGTGTTTGAAATTTGAGAGGATATATAAACACCTGAGTCAGAAAACTAACACTGATTAGATAATCAACTCTTGAAATAAATTACCATAATAGAAATGTTGAAAGTTACAGCACTGAGACAAAAGGATACAGTAAACTCTCTCTGTGTGTGTTTTATGAGCATCTCTGCTCTGTGTTGGATTCGCTTTCCTGTCTCTGTCATCCCTAGTTTGTGGACTACATATCCTGAATTTTCTGACACAGTCCCAACTTCAAAAAACTGTGTTTCCAGACATGTCCCAGTTGTATTTCTTTTTTTTTTTTTTAAAGATTTTATTTATTTATTCGACAGAGATAGAGACAGCCAGCGAGAGAGGGAACACAAGCAGGGGGAGTGGGAGAGGAAGAAGCAGGCTCATAGCAGAGGAGCCTGATGTGGGGCTCGATCCCATAATGCCGGGATCACGCCCTGAGCCGAAGGCAGACGCTTAACTGCTGTGCCACCCAGGCGCCCCCCCAGTTGTATTTCTTGCTGTGGGATATTTCAAATATCTTTTATCACAGCATCATTTTAACAAAAACATAAATTTTGTTCTAACATAACAGCTTAAATGTCTATCCATTCAGATAAAACTATAGCAAATGATCTCTCTAAATTCTTAGGAAAAAATTAACCAAATAGTTAAAAAATGTTTCAACCTGAATGCAGAACCTTTCCTGGGGTTCAAACAATTCATCAAGGCCCTGGGTTGTGGACAGAGGACAAAAATGCAAAAGGCAAACAGCTGAGAGAAACAAAGCGTGTCTGCCCAAAATGCCATCAAATAAGTGAATGATCCTCTAAATCTTCCAGTATTTAAAGTATTTTGTTATTTTAAATACTAATACTAATCCTTAAATATGAAATTTGAATCCATCACAATAACAAAGACTAAAAGTAACTTATGTATAGCTATATGACAGGTCTTATGCAATCATTTATATATATTTATACACATATACTGGTAGTTAATACTGTTATGTAAGTTAATTATATTAAATAAATATATATATCTCTTAACTTAAAAATATTTTGTGTCATTTATACCCATAATAACAGATATATTTGTAATAACAAATAACCAATAATAAATTATAAGGCTTTTCTTTAAGATGTGTAGAAGGATATACTGAATTAAATTTTGGTTATCATTTCAAGACAAATTTTTCTCTTATAATTTTTCTTACTTCCTGACTCCATAAAGAAAGATGAAGGAGATTCTATATCTGATGGGAGTCACTAGGAAAGATATTCAAAATATTTGTCAACTATCAACACTGGACACTGGAAAAAAAATCAGTAATACCTCCGTAAACAACACTGTGGGCTATCCAGTGGGTACAGACTAATATAAGCTCTACTTAACATTGGACATATAAAAAATAATACTTCTATTGCCATGAACATAGAGGACATTGAGAGATTATGCTAAGTAGGTGTCAAGCTGAAGAAAGGATAAAATTCATTAAGTACTTATATGGCATGGCCACTGCTAGCCGAGAATTTATTAGACTAGCACAAATAGAATGTTCTAGCATAGGCCACACAGAGTACTGGTCAAGTACAAGGACTCCAATATTTAGGCCTGCTTTATCACATAGTAGTGAACTCGAACAAGTTACTCAACCTTTCCTCTTCCTCATATACAAATAGGGGAAAATAAGTTCTTACCTAAGAGGTTGTTTGGAAGACTTAATTAATATGCCTAAAAAAATACCTGACACGTAATGCATGCTAGATATTATTCCTGGTGACAAGGAATCATAATTCTAGGAACTATGTTTGATAACTTTCCATTAATTATAGGCCTTGCATTGAGAAATAATCAACTTTTAAATGAAGTCTTTTTCTTAATGAGCCTTTTAATATGCAACCTGAATTTGATTTTAACATAGCTCAGAGTAAACTTACTTTGTAAATATAACTATATTATATTTATTTTGCATAATGATTTTAAAGATATGCATGCTAAATTAAGCTCTTACATTATAAAAACAATCTTTACCGTGGATATACTTATTGCTCACTTGTAGCATAAAAATAATATATTCTACTTTCATAACCCTTCTGAAATGTAATATCAGGGAATAAGCATTTAAGGTAAAAGAATAAACCTGGTGTCATTGTCTTTGCTTGATGCTATAATTTCCTATAAAATGTTTCTAAAGAAAAGGATTTAGGGAGGCTTCTCTATGGCTGTTTATTCTTTATATGAAATTCCATTACTAGGTATAGATAATTTGTAATCTATTTATTCTATATGCAGTACAAGTTTTATGCTCTTAAAGTGTGTAGAATTTCAGAAATGAAATCCATGTATATATATCAGGCTTTCACTGACCTTGACTTCAATTTTTTTTTTTTTTTTTTGGAAGAAGATAATCACCTGCATGTTTCTGAGAAGAGTTAATACAATGAGGCAGAAGCAGTACTATCCAGGAGGAATTAGATTCCACATTATATTAATCACTGTCTACATCCTCTCAACTTTGGGACACAGAAATCAAGGACAAAAATTAAGGCCAAGGATTAAAACAGAAACACTGTGCCGAAAGTGGCAACATATATTTTCTGAAAACTGTTACTATAATTCATTTTAAATCAAACTGTGATTTAAAAATGTTTCAACTATGGAACATTTAACTCTTAAAAGCGAATTACTTTAGGAAGAAATTTTAGGCTACATGACCATTATTTGCAATTCAGTTCTAAAACTAGCATGTTTTCTTAAGGGATATTCCTCTAAAACAAGTATATTTCTGAACAAATTAATAAAGTTAAATAGAATTTTCTATTTATATTTGATTCTGTCAATAAACAAGCATGGGATAGTTGCTATTGCACAATATAGTATAATGGAAAACTTGAAGAAGCATCATTATTATATTCAGCACTGGGATGCTCAATTTTGTGACTTACAGGCATTTATCACTTTAACATTTATTATCTTATAATATATAAGAATTACAGAATAATTTTCATTGTTAACATGTAAGCAACCTCCCAAAATAATCTTTTCACAATTCCCTAAATATTATTCCCCAAACTATTAGTATTACTTTTTCTAGGACATTTGAGAGTTAGTGTGTGTCTGAATTTAGAAACAAACAAAAAATATCCCATACCGAGCACACCTCACACCTTTACTCCATGGGGGACACTGACTCAAATTGAATATTTCAAGTGCTAATAATAAATATTTAAGCATTAAAAGAACCCAAATTATCACTGATCTTAGTATGAAATAAATTATAAATGTTAATCACTTAATGCAATATTCTATGCAAATAATGGTGGTTTTGTTTTTCTATGTTGTATTCCCTGTAGGTTCTTTTATTACTTTCCCATGTTCTAAAAACAATGAGAGAAATTGTACTGATCAAATTTCTTTTACCTCACTACAAAACAAACCCCGGAATCTTTAATGAATAATTAGAAATTTATTTCAAATATAGTACATTTCTACGGCATTCACCCTACTTCATTTTAGTTTTTAATTCTCTCCCACTTTCTATGTCTTCTATTCTTTCATTATCTTTCAACTGCATTTTGTTACCAGGAGACTGGTATTCCTTCTCTGCTCTTGATTCTTAAAATAAAATGACAACTTTGACTCTTAAACCTTAATTATATAGGATTAGGAACTTAATTATTGATATTATAGTCTCCGTAAGTGAAAATATAACATCTGTTATTATAACAAAAGGAATAACTACAATAGAAAAAGGTATTTCTGAAACAAAAAAAGTTTAAATCGTTACCCCACTTTACATGTTTTCTTCTTCCTAAAATGAAACAGGAGTATAGGACTCAAATCACAAAAGCAGTTTGCTAGGTTTCGGTTAGTGTCTGGAGAAGTAATAACTGATTGTCTTTTCCAAGGAAGTAACTTACAGAGGCTCAGCATTTTTTAAAATAATTTTTAAATAGCTGTAATTGTTTTCTTGGGTTAGAAATGCAGGAATTGTCATACTTGCCCAGACACACAGACATACATGTAAACAATATGCCACAATGGTGATTATTTTTAAATAATAAAGTTGATTCTTATTTTGTGTACGTGCAGCTGGGAATACGGAGAAATAAGGATTCTAAAATCTAATGCGAGTTCCTTATGTATAACTTACATGCTTGTTACCCAGGTGACAGTGTCATCTATACTTGGTAAAGCAATTTAGATTCACAGTAATTTGTATAGCAATGTCAATTTATTTGTTTGATATTCAAATGTGATGCTATGCTCAGCTTGAAATACTATTTTTATATTTTCCCATCAGCCATTTTTGGATGTGACTTCATATTCTTGTACATAAGATTTAATTCTCCATTATTTAGTTTTAAATGAATAATTCATGTAATTCAAAATTCTACTCACAGAAAGCATAACCATATATGCATGTAACTATGTATATATAGTTGTAAATATGTTATATAGTTACATATATATTTATAAATATGAAAATAAGGGTTAAAAAGTCATCCATTATCTTTGACATATAAAATATCTAAAAACAGTATCAACAATAAAATGATCTTCAATATATATAAACCCAGAATGCAATAACCTCTTTTTGCCCTTTTCCTTGCCTTTACAAGTTTGGAACATCTGGGGATTCAACCGAAGAGCTGGGAAAGCTTTGAAAAACTCTGTTCTTATTAACACCTGATTTTTGACCTTGAGGTTCTCATCTGTTCTCTTTATATGAGTTCTGTAACACATCCAGAGTACATTTCTAATATAATACTGTCTTCGAAATATCCTAATAAAAATAATATCAGAAAATTAGTCTCTTAAAAATTAAATCACATGCTTCCAAGGTTGCTAACCCTGAAATAATGGAAACCATTAAAATAATATGTTAAACAAGTTATGTTTCTTAGTTAATTCCTAGCAATGAAGTGTCATTTGTTTGTAAATTATTCTAAGATAAGAAATTTATATAAGGATGAATATGTTCAAAGAACAAATTCTAAAAAGAAAAATGGGACTTTGATAAATTTGAAAAGCATCTCTACCTAGGTGCTTAATCATTGATTTTGGCGGTATTTTCTTCCCAAAACAGCCAATCTCCCAAAATTAAAAAAATATGCAGTGATGTAAAAAAAAAATGGTCAATTATGCTTTTTTTAGATAAACTAAATCAGTTATTATGATTTTTAACTTTAGGAAAAAGCTCAAAAATTTCAACTATGAATTCATCTTATTTCCTAATGGGATCACACATTTTCTGTATACTTTAATTCATTTAACTTATTGATATATATATATATATCTCAACTTCTTTAAATTTAATCTTAATTCAACAAGAGCAATCCCAATAAATTCTTCTCCTGAACTATCTTCTTCGTTCACATCTGTTTGCTTACATAATATTGCAGTCTGAAAGTTCCTTGAGGACAAAATTCCAGTCTTAGTCACACTTACATATTTAATGATTGACTTGTGAATAACTGAATATGAAGTAACTATTTACTATGACCTACTCATACAAAATATATTTAAGCTGAGGTTCTTTGCCTTTTATACTCAGGCTGCTCTGACTAGTAGGTATTAAGAGGGATCATTAATCGACCAGTGGTTGCCTGGATACACGTTGCACCCTGTCAAAAGCAGTACTTTTTAGACATGTTCCTTTTCAATTCCTCTGCTTTTAGCTGCTTTAGTTAAAACTGCTTAACTAAAAGCAAGCTTTTCAAATATTTATTTGAGTGCAGGAAAAACTATATAAAGTTCAAGAGTATCCCTGTATTCTTATAGATTCCATTTTGAAGACAAAATTCTCAGCCAGGTGTTTTCTTTGATTTTGTAACTGCAACTCTTGCTATCATGAAAAGTTTCCCATTCCCAATTATCTGTTTGTATGTACTCCCTACAGAGTTTATCTTCCTAATAGAGGACGGGCATACCAAAATTAATTTTGAATATATTCATGGTTACTTCAAATTCTCCCCCCCACTTCTCTCTTTTTTAAGATTTGAGTGTAGCTGACACACAATGTTAAATTAATTTCAGGTATACAACATAATGATTCAACAATTCTATGCCATATGTTGTGTTCACCACAAGTGTAGCTATCGTCTGTCACCATGCAACACTATTCCAATACCATTGACTATATTCTCTATACTGTACCTTTTCCTCCTTTGACTTACTCATTTCATAACTGGAAGCCTGTATAAAAACTCTCTCTTGACATACAACTGGAACACTTGATCCAGTATTTCCAGAAGCCTTACAAGGAGATTGACCTTTATCCTGATACATCTTTCCAAAATCTAGAACATTGTGTTACAAATTAACTAACATTACTAAAGTAATGAACAGAAGCAAGTTTGAAGAAGTAACATGCTGTATCCATTTTTTGACAACTTGAAATATCTGCAAATTTTCAATTTGGAAATATCCAACAGACCTTTAGAAATATATATATTTTTAATATTTCTCTTTAGTGACTGCTTTCTGGTGGATATTATTGTGCAATAGAAGATTCTCACACTTTGTTCTTAATCTGGTATGTCCACTAACATATCTCTTCCCCATTCTTAATTTTGCTCTTTTTGGTCTCCTATATAGTAAGCCTAGGCTTTTACCACTAACCATAAGGTCAATTTTATCCCTACCTTGAGTGATTTCTCTTTCCAAACCAAGTAGATAATCAGGAGCTATACTCAAAGTTATGTCCAACTAGAAGATTTTCCCTCACTACTGTCGTTCAGGTTTACCCTTGAGTGGGGCCGTAGTGCAGACAGTAAATTTTTGGCTTGCACCACATACTTGTCCAAACTTTACATGTAACAAGCTTGGCCTTTTTCTACCTTTGTCAGCCGGTTATAGGGAATAATTATAAGGCCGTAGGTGTGAGCTGAAAGGGATTCAAGAGTCTCATTATTTGTGCTGCTTGAGCCCAATCTTATATGCACCATGTGCATTTTGTAATGGGTTACTACTGGTGTCACAAAATATATGTCTTGATATGTCTTATATTCCCAGACTCAAGATTGGCAGTTATAGCTGTATGAGATCTGAATCTTGTGCTTGAACGTCAACTCTGTGTGTCCTCTGGGTCCAAGAGATAAAAATATCTCTGTAAGTACTGCCAAGAAGACTCTCCCATACTTTACCTTTCTGATTAATCAGTTGAGCCTGCCATTTTCCCTTATTGATCTATAGGTGACACTTAGCAACAACCATCTAATTGTACAACACTTAGAGTTACTATTTCCTCTGTATCATTCAAAAGCCAGAAACCCTACATGTGCTATCACATCTCCATCCCAGTCCACCACAGATGAAAGTCTTGGCAGTCACACTCTTACAGCATTCCGTGGGATAGTGAAAATTTACCTGCCACTAGGATGTATAAAAATAAACTATAAAAAATAAAAATAAAAAAGTGAATGTAAGAACAATATTGTTTCAACAATTTGGTAAATGTAAATTCTATTATCTAAGTCTAGGTAATGACTCGGCCCTACATTAACAAAAACATGAATTTCTGTATTATGTTTGTTTTTGCTCATTTGTTTTTAAGCTCTCAGAGAAGCAGAATACATACATTCACTTATCATCTTGGGCTGATAATTTCATTAGGATATCTGTGTTTTGATATTCAGATATAACTTTTTCAATGGTTATCAAAATTGAAAATAAAGCCTCTGTTTACGATATCACTGTAAACTAATATAAGCTTAATCTACTACGTGTGTAAAAAATAAAAAGGAAATTGGAAGTCTGGCACAAAATTTTTACTGTATATAATTGAATTACGGGAGTAAAATATTTCCAGAAGTAATTGAAGAGTTCATATGACTTCTGTACTTAAATCTTTCTTTATATAATAGTATCTTTTCTGTGGTAGTAAAATATACAGATTTAATATTTTGAATTTCTTGTGTGTTTTTTTCACCAACCTGACATACTGTAACAGTTCATTTTTCATAAAAATAAATTCACGAAAATAAAACATTTATTATGAAAATAAGAATTTTAAGTCTGAGGGGTGTTTTCTTGCTGGTACTTCAACATCAATGCAACATCCACCATAGTGATAGACTATCCTGATAAATCATTTCAGAGATACCATTGTGATGATATATTTTGACTCACATATACATCATCATGGTCATCGTGATGCTTTATTAGTATCATCTATCACCAAAATGATGGGGCACTGATGATGTAGAATTTCTCAGTAAAATAGTGATGACAAAAGTCATCTTTCCTAGAGAAATGCTCTGTAATTTCATTCCTGAAAAGTTTATAAATATGCCATCTACCTTTCCTACCCTGTATCAATAATATACTTTCAAAAATAGAAACTATATGTGATTTTTTTTTTTTGAGGCACAAAGCTGAATTTTGTTATAAAACATGCATGGGATTTTCTTATGGCATTCTCCCACATTGATTAATCTGAACTTTTCCCATTCATTCCAAATTGAAACACTTTTATGACCTTTCACCCATCAACAGACTTGTCTCCTTATATCAATAAATTGAAAGGAATCTGTCATTGGGTATGTTATTGTAAGGAAGAAATGCAGTGGTTCAAAAATATAGAGATTTTTTTCTTCTGTGTGCAGTGTAGGATACCTGAGTATTCCGGGATGGGGATGTGTGTTCTACTATATAATGTAATTTTGCATCCAGATTACTTCTAACTTGCTCTGTTATCCTGTAGGGCATATTCTACATTTATATGATTAAAACCGTCTCAATCACTTACATGTACACTTTGCAGCCCCAGGGAAGGGGAAAAGAGAGAATGGAGGGCAAGGAACTTCCTTTGAAAAAAGTGATACGAATTTCACACCACTGAGGAATAGCCTACATGAAATGATATAAACATATGGAACATAATTTTCCTGCAAATTTTATATATTTTCTATTTTCTAGAAAATATTCTTATATATTTTCTATTTTCTAGAAAATATTCTTATATATTTTCTATTTTCTAGGAAGTATTCTTATATATTTTCTATTTTCTAGAAAATATTCTTATATATTTTCTATTTTCTAGAAAATATTCTTATATATTTTCTATTTTCTAGAAAAATATTTCTAGAAAATATTTTATATTTTCTATCACATATTAAATAATGTTTGTAGCATACTCCTTAGATAAGCACCAATTAAGTAAGTTTATCCACAACACCTAGAATAATAGATAAACTTATCAACAGACTTCAAGATATGTATTTGTTACCAAGTTAGCAAATATAATGTCAATCTCAAGGTTGTTCAAAACTGCCTCACTATATTCATCATTACATAATATACTGTAAAAATAAAATACCGTGTATGAATGTATTTAGTTAGTTCACTATGTCAGTAATATTGCTATAATCATTGTGGCAGTATTATTCCTTCCCTCCTCTTGGTTGTCAAAGCACCTTTATATAACCTATTAATATACTTATTCCATAGTCTTATAAATGTTCACCTTTCTCCAACTAGAATGTAACATAAGCTTTCAGAGTAAAAGTTGTTTGGGTTTTTTTTTTTTTTTTTTTGAGTGTTGTTAGGACTTTTTCACAGTCTCGTGACTGGCATAGGGCAGATTCTTGATATTTGTTTTGAAGGATGTAGTTTTCAGAATGTTGTTAATACTGGCATTTAAAAACAAAACTCTTCAATCATTCTTTTACCATAGTGATTTGACCCACAACATTATCCATTTAAAATATATGCAGATTCCTTAACAGTAGGCAATTTTACATTACTCTTTTTGAACATATATTGTCATTTCAATCATGCTACAGAATTTTTTCTAGTTTCATGTATCTTAGTGTAAGAAGACTAATCAATGGCAACCATAGTTTTGCAGTGAAAATAGGTAAATTAATATATTGGTGTTTTCAACAAGCTTGTGACTTTAAAGTTATAAACAGTAAGAAAAAATCAGCTATATTGAATTATTAATGTTATAAATAATTTAATGAAATGAAAAGTATGCTATAAACACTAATAATTATTAAACAGTAAGTACAATTTATTGTAACCTAATCTTTTAATGAGATCAGTGATAAAATATTTAAAAGTCCATGGATTAATGATATACTATTAAAATGAGATAGGGCTTCAAAGAATGTGGAAACACTAATTTGAAAAGATCTATGCACCTTTATGTTTATTGTAGCATTATTTATGACAGCCAAATTATAGAAGCAATCCAAGTGTCCATCAATATATGAATGGATAAAGAAAATGTGACAGATGTATATGTATATATATTATACATATATTATACATATATATGCATATATATTATACATATACATACATACACATGTGTATATATGTGTATATATATGATAATTATATAATGGAATATTACTCAGCCATAAAATAGAATGAAATCCTGCCTTGTGACAACATGGATGGATATATAGGGCATAATGTTAAATGAAACAAGTCAGTCAGAGAAAGAGAAATGCCATATGATTTCACTCATATGTGGAATTTGAGAAACGAAACAAATGAACAAAGAAAAAAAGAAAAAGAGAGACCAAAAACAGACTCAACTATAGAGAGCAAATGGTTACCAGAGGTGAAGTGGGTGGGAAAACGGGTGAAATACAGGATGGGGATTAAAGATTATGCTTACCATGGTGAGCACTGAGTAATGTATAGAATTATTGAATCACTATATTATACATCTGAACTAATATAGTACTGTATGTTAACAATACTGGAATTAAAATTTAAAAAAAAAAAAAGAACAACAAACCCCTCCCCAAAAAACAAAGGAGGAAAGAGACAAACAAACAAACAAACAAAAAACCAGACTCTTAAGTACAGAGAACAAACTGATGGTTACCAGAGGGAAGGTAGGTGGGGGGATGGGTGAAATAGGTGAGGGGATTAAGAGTACACTTATCATGGAACACTGAGTAATATATAGACTTGTTGTATCACTATTTTGTACATCCAAAACTAATATAAAAGTGTATGTTAATTAAATTGGAATTTTTAAAAACAGAGATAGAGTTTATAATCAGTTTTGTTACTTATTTTCACTTCTTTAAAGAGGTGGGGTTTTAAAGAAAAGCCACTGAATTCTTTTAACTTTTCCCAGATAATCATTCAGACATGAAATAATGACATATCACATTAATATAAAAACTAAAATCTCTTCATTTTTAGTTTCTCCTTATTTTTTGTGAAGGACAAAAATTTAAAATCAATATATCTACAAAGGATTTGTACCCGTTCAGTAGAACCATGAACTTTGTTAATTTCATGTCATAAAAGGCTCTAGCAAGACTAATAAAAATGTCTGCAATTTGTGTTTCAGTCCATGGCAACTACGTTGCTCAATTTCGTTAGAAATAGTTGTGATATCTTTTTTTTAAAGTTAATATAACTATGTTGGCTAATTCAACACAATAAAAAAATTAATTTTAAAAAGTTAATATAATTATATCAACACTATATTTTTGGACAAATTATTTTTATATTCTTTGCACTTCACATAGTTTTGTCAAAATATTGTATGTATATATCTGTCTAGTGCACAGAATTAGTATGCCTACCACGTTATATTAGCAAAGTCAGTGATCAATCTTTTATCAGTCAAATCTGATATACTTCCTGTCAAACAAAAAGGAACATCATTTATGAAGCAGATAAAGCTGTTTATATTATAGCATGAAATATAAATACAATGAAAATGAAAATATTACTGATAGGAATTAAATCATAATTACCAAGTCTAACATAGTAATAAGTTTTATTAACATAAATATTATTCCTTAATACTAAATTTCCAAAAAATTATAATACATAGCTAAGTTTATAAGATATCTATGAAATAATAATTAGGATATAAGGCATGTTATTACTTAGTAATAATTACTTTAGACGTAAGTGTGCTGATGTCTGGTATTCTGCTTTAAAAATGTTTAAGGATCAGTGTAAAAATTCAGTTATAACTCCATTAATTTCATGAGAATTATCAAATTCTATATTTAATTAAAGAAAGATAAAGGTCTATACTATTTTACTTTATTTTATTTATTTATTTTAGAGAGAGTGAAAGAGAGATGAGCAGGGGGAGGGGCAGAGGGACAGGGAGAATCTCTCAAGCAGACTCCACTCTGAGCATGTAGCCTGACGCAGGGCTCTACTTCATGACCCTGAGATCATGACCTGAGATGAAATTGAGAGTGGGACGCTTGCTTAAAGCACTGAACCCCCAGGCACCCCAAAGCCTATACTATTTTAAATGAATGACTTTAGCAAATAGCATTTGATTTATAGTTTTGTTATTAGAACTTAGAATATAGTAAACATTTAGAAATAGAATGAGATTAGATAGTAATTGGAATAAATATTTCATAATTTGATTTGGGTATATAGATTATAAGTACATTTGTAAATATTGAACATATTACATATGAAAGAAAGTGTACAAAACCTTTACCCTTGAGTCATATCTAATATAACTAAAAAAGATAGTTTTGAAAACATTGTTACATTTAATGGTGTCAATGTCACTAACTTGAATTTCTTTTGCTGTTTGAAGGTACTTTCTATTTTGCAGTTATAGCTGAGGAGAGAATTTCTTATGTTGAAATTTATGGAAAAAATAACACTTAAAAAAATCAGTGCTATCTTTGCTTTGCTCTCACATTTTTCCATAAGGGCAATATATAACTTGACAGTAGTTAGGAAATGGAATATGTAAAATCTCTCACTGTCCATATTCTGTGCCAGATTGAATTTAATGGTATACAAGGTGAAGTTCCATTTCTAAAACCATGCTTATATAGAAAAGCCTCAGAGTGGTTTACTGTGCCTTGATTAACCATAAAAGGAGTCTTCTTTGAAAATAATATTTCCTGTTGTCCTTTTGTTTGATTCTCTGGAAGTTTTTATGGAGTAATGTACCACAGTAAGATTGATGCCAGGTGAGAAGAATGCTTTTGTTTTGTAAAGTGGGAGAAATTTTGCAAAAGTGGAAGGAGGCAAGGAGAGCTAGCACACAATATAGATGCAGATTATCTGGATTGATTCTTTAAGAGAGTTTGTACACTCTTATCTTTGGAAAATTTGTGTAGCCCCAGGGGCATGCCTACCTGTTTAAAGACCCATGTCTTAAGTAAACCTATATTTAACTTGATAGTGGTAGGACTTGTTTGTTTTGTTTCTTGGTTGATAATTCATTAACTATTTAATGAGTTAACTTATATTGATTATCTGATTAATTTAACTAGTTCTATTTATTTTCAGAAAGTAGAAAACAAGCTTGATCTGTATTTGAGATTAGAGCAAGGTAAATTGACATTGAAAAGAGAATGTCTAGAGCCTGGCGCAAATAAGATGAAGTAGAAGTATCTAGCACAGCCACTGATGAGTTTAGCTATTTCCCATTTAACAGTTTATCAAACTACTCTTGGTTTCTTAAATTCTCTTAAGGCTAGATGTCTTTTCTCCATGTGCGACAGGGAAGTAAGAAAAAGAATGAAATGGGCATGAAATGAATCAAACAGTGTGCTGGAAGAGTGTATTTTCTCAATACTTACAGTTTTAAAAATCTTTAAATGTCTTCACAAAATGAACAAATATTGGAGTTACCTGAAGATACAATCTTGAAAAATCCCTTTCTTTATTGAAATAGGATATTTTAAATAATTTTCTTAATTCTTTGCTTAATCTGTCCACCATCTAGGGGTTAGATTGAACTATAGGAAATAAGTCCTGAAATCTGTATTTAATAACAATTATCATCAAAATAAAAAATTGTTAAGTCTTGTCTAAATGACATATAATCTAGAAAAGGAGATCTATTTTAAACAGTCAGCAACTTATGAAATAATATGTGAAGGTATGAAATAATTTGCTAAATACTGTCATATGTTTATTTTCATACGTAAATAGAGAATATCAGTTAACAGAGAAGACAGTTTTTATGAATCAAGAGAGGTTATTTGCCTTGCTAATACAATGAACAAATATTATCCCCATGTTTTACCTTTAAAAATTGCTCAATCACACCATTCAATTATTCACTTTAATAATATTTCTTGAATATTCTAAGTTCTTGAATATTTCTTGAATATTCTAAATTCAAGTAACATAATTAATATACAATTTATAAGTTTTCTAGTTTTTTTGTACTCTGGTTAACTTCACCTTTTTCTTCGCCTGCTTTCTTTGCTAAGCTATTGATATTCATTCACCATTTTAGAGATATCCTATTTATGTGTGTACTCCTGTTATTATCCCCTTACTTAAGATTAAAAATGTCAATGAACAGAGACTAAGTTTGCAACATTTTACTAGTCTTTATACTAGGCACTGATGATAAGAAATAGAACTAGAAACAAAAACTTCTTATATTTTACACCTTATTCAGCAGTGCTTTGCTTTATCCCTAGTGTTGTGTATATAAGATGCATGACTTTATAATTGATAAAATGACTGACTCATGATTTCTAAGGTTTAAAGCTGTCTGATGGAATGTGCCATATCATTACCATACTACAATTAATTTAGAAAACTGAAATTCTGGAACCAAAAACCTTGAGAAACAATGTATATCAATGACAAAAATAATGTAATTTATGGCATTATCAATATACTTTATGAAAACTCTAGTTTCTGAGAATAAATACTCTGAGGGTAGTAAGTGGGGCTACTGAATCAATTATAGCAGAAATAAAATAACCCAAATGGCATCATAGCATGTTTCAATCTCAAGAAGTCATTGTCCTCTCAGTTATACAGAAAGGCTGTCGTCTAGTTGAAATATTAGAACATGGACTTTTTCTGAAAGAAGGCAGAGAAAAGGCTTTGTCTGCTCTTACATTTAAAAGATAAGCTAGCCATGGGGAAAAAATCCAGTTTTCTTGGCATATTTCTTAAATTTTGGCCAAGATTACTTAATTTTTATATTAAGAGATTGTGTCATTTGCTTTTCAATAAACAGTTAAGGTGCTATGTTTAAAAGCACATATTTGTGGGGAAGTAATGGATATGAATAGTTGCACATTACTTATTAAATACTTCAATTCTGGGTAGTTTTTTTACACTTTCGTGTGGGACATGGATTTCTGAAAGGGAGAGGAGCCTACCAGTGGAAGAAGAAAATTCAGGTCCAGGGAGATGGTGGACAAAAAACATATTTTGCCAATTTGTTGAAATTGCATACGAATGTCTCGTAGTAATATAAAACAGAGGAGCCCTTGATCAGGATGTGTAAATGGAAGGGGGAGGAAAAAAGACATTACACAATTTATTAATGGCATAAACTCTGTCTTTAGTTTAATTTTGGAGTATCCTTAGGGAACATTAGCCACATTAAAAATATTAATGGCATAAAACACAACAGTTACTTGTTAGATACAATTTTTTTTAAAAGATTTTATTTATTTATTTGACAGAGAAAGAGACAGCCAGTGAGAGAGGGAACACAAGCAGGGGGAGTGGGAGAGGAAGAAGCAGGCTCCCAGGAGCAGGGAGTTCGATGAGGGGCTCTGTCCCAGGACTCTGGGATCTCGCCCAGAGCCAAAGGCAGACGCTTAATGACTGAGCCAGCCATGCACCCCTGTTAGATACAATATAAGTTAGTTCAAAAAGTCAAATCTTAGAAATGTTTAGTATAATCTATTAATCTCTTCTACACTAATGACATTAATTTTATAACTTAATTGTGTATATATAATCAATTAATATATTTATTATAAAATATAATTATGTACGATTAATATATAATTATATATTATGTGTAATAACTTAATTAATAAAAACATTAATATATATTTATTTCTTGGACCTGAAAAGCTTACCTTTAGGCAAAATTACAGATTCACTAAGCAAATGTAGAACAAATGTTAAAAGTCTTGACTATGTGATCTGATTATCGAATTTTCTGTACTATGTTTGAATTAAAATGACAAAAGTAAGGGTTTTTTTGCAGTGTTTTTCAAGATCACTGATAAAAATAGAAAAGATGCTAGTGATGTTTTATACCTTGACTTTTAATTACAACTTTGGAGATAGGCAATTTTATGTATCAGAAGTTGAGATCACTGATTTGAGACAATTTGTTTCTTTTTAATATAGGTATTTAATGCTCTAAATTTCCTTCTAAACATTTATTTAGGTGCACCTCACAAGCCTGAATATGTTTTGTTTGTTTGTCATTTATTTTTTTTTCTAGTATCTACTGTGACTTCTTCTTTGGCCCATGTGATATTTAGAAGTACAGTACATAGTGTCCAATTATTTTGAGATAAGATGTTCTAGACCTCTTTCTGTTTTGATATTTAACTGAATTCTATTGTGATAGGGAAAACACTTAGTAAGATTGTAATTCTTCAATATTGGTTGAAACTAACACCGCTTGCATTGTAGGGCAGGATGTGGTCTATTTTAGTGATGTCCCATGTGAACTTGAAAGAATAAATTTTCTGTTGTTTAAGTCAGTGTAGTCCATCAATGTCATTTAGCTCTTTAGTAGTTAGTGTTGTTCAGTGCCTCAGTGTTCTTACTGATTCTCTGCCTACTTTTATTTCTCCTTCAAATAATGAGAAGTCTACTGAACTATTCACCATGATTATAGATTTGTCTACACTTCCTTCCAGTTATTTCCTGTTCTTATACTTGTGTTCTGGGGCTCTGTATTAAGAGCATCTTGAGATTTTTATGCTCCCTTGTGAATGCTTTCTTTCTTTATTTTTTTGCTTTCTATATAAATATGTAATATCATTCCATATCTTTGGTAATATTCCTTTTTCTAAAGTCTGTTTTCCTAAAGTTTTTTAAATATAGTTAGTATTGCTTTCTCTTGATTAGTGTTAGTGTGTTATATTTTTTTCACATTTTTTTAAGCCTATCTGTCAATACATCATGACCAGATAGGTTTATCCTAGGATTGCAAGGTTGGTTCAACGTTCAAAAATCAACCATTAATTGGCTATATCAAGAAACTAAAGAATACCATATCATCATTTCATCAGATACGTACAAGAGTTTAACAAAATTCAACATCATATTAGGTAAAATCTCTCATCAAACCAAGAAAGTTCATCAAAGAACCTACAACCAACATCCTACTTAGTAGTGAAAGACTGAATTCTTTCCTCCCCAAATAGGGAGAAACTAAAGAAATAACCCTGCGCACCCCTCCTAAACAATATTATACCTCTTATTATCTTACAATACCTTCAACTCTCAATGGAATGAATTTAGATTCCATTTAATTTTATTTCACATTTTTCCAGTCTGTCATGATTGCATTGAAACAAAAATAATTTTATTCTTTATCTGGAAGTTTTTCTGGATTCTCATTTTTTATTCCTTCCCTCCAAACAAAATATACATTCTCACAGAAGAATTTATCTAAAATATGAATTTAGCTTAAATTTCCATTCTATTATTTGATGCAGGGTATTTACAAGGACTTTTCCATTCTAGAAACATTATCACAGAGGCTTCTTTTTGATGGAATATAATCATCCTTCAAGTTTTTAATTAGGTGTCATCTCCACAAGGAAAACCTCTATTGATTACTGTTTTAGGTCTCTATCTTGTGGCGGGGGAGAAAGATGGTTTGGAGGGAAGAATATTTATTAGGGAAACAAAACTTGTGGAAGGCAGGAGAAGGAAACAAGATTGTCCGGAAAGAGAAACTGAGTTGCAATGTTCCTTTGGTTCACCCCACGGGGAGTTCTGGAGCTAATATTGCCAATTAAACCACATTGGTCCAAAGCTTGTGGGTTGTTATACTCCCTGTATTATCTCATTTATACAATATTCTTAAAAAGCTGAACAGTTGGGGCAGAAAACATACCAGTGGTTGCCAGGTGATTCAGGTGGGAGTGAGATAGGAGATTCACTAGTAGGAGACTGACTACAAAGACACACATCCTAACTTTTTATAGTGATGAAAATCTTCTATATCTTGATTGTGTGATAGTTACAGGACTATATGTGTCTGCAATAATTCATCAAATCATGTATCCAAATAGAATTCATTTTGTGATATCTAAATTATTCCTTAAACGTGGCAAAATAAAATAGAGCAGAACTTTAGTGATAAGATTAAAAGTAATAAACATCTGTCATGCCTAGTAAGTATTGAAGAAGGGAAATTCATATATATGAAATTAATAATCAATTAATATATATGAAATAGATTTTTTAACATGAATCACATATATATGAAAATTCTTTAAAATATGTTGTCAAAAGTATGTGTGGATGTTTTTGTGTATGTGTACATGTGTATATAACATTACAAAAATATTACATACTATCAAAGATGGAGGCAGGAAAAATAAAATATGAATAAACTAATAATAATAGATATAATACAAAATGTCAAAGAAAAACTTTCCCTAAAGACTTTACTAAGAGTCTGCATTTTGATGAGCTCCCAAGAAACTCCAATGTTACTTGTGACTGAATCTCCTTCAGTAAGGCCCTGTGATATGTTAACTGTTTCACATGTAGAGAATAAGTTTTCTAATAAAACTAGAATTCGAAATCAGAATCTGGGAAAATTAACTCGGTAAGTTGCCAAAAAGTGTGTCCACATGAGCACGCACGTGCCCAAACACGGGAACCTGTTCATTAAACTGCAAAAACAGTTATCAAAAGTAATAATAAAAAAAGTGTGACCTGCTTAAAGAAAACCAGTAGATTATTGAAAATGACAGGTAAAGTATGAAAAGTTTCCTTTCTATATGTGATAAGCTCAATATTGTTATATGGTCTCTTTTCCATACACACACACACACACACACACACACACATACAATATATAGGTATATAGAAATCCCATGATTTCTCTTGTACTTGATAAGATTCTCCAAAAAGTCATCAGAAAGATAGACAAGAGAATTCCAAGTTAAAAAATAAGAGAAAACCCGCATAGCTTCAGCTATGAGGCTAAAATTTTGAACAGTACAGAAATGACAACAATAGAAAAATCAATGTATTGAGAAGAAAATCTAGAAGCAGGACTACAGAAGTATAAAATTTTAAAGTGTCATTTTATCTCCACAGAAAGGAATGTTGTATTCAAAACATTGGTTTGTCGTAAGTGACTAACTGTATTTAAAGAAGTGTCTCACAAGGGCTGCCATGTATAAACTTGCACCAGCTGTTTGCTGGGTCCCTCCAGAGTTGCCATTTCCGCTACCATCTATGTGAACAGTTTTTCCCCTGGGTATGCAATGTCCAAGGTGCCTTTGCCTACCTTATAAATTACTCTAAAGTAAACACCAATTTGTTTACAAAGTAACGATTTATTTTTGATAAGTAAAATCATGAAAGTACTGAGAATATTTGTTGGAGCAAATTCTCCATGTTCACCCCATCTTGGAAAATGGAGTAGGAACCTAAAAAAAAAAAAAAAAAAAAGAAGGAACCTCAAGACAAGAAACCTACCAGCAAGGATTAGTCAAGTAAAGTCTATGATCTAAAAAACACAAAAATAAAAAAATGTAAAAATAATACAACCATACATTGAGTAGATAAAGTCAAATTAAGATCATTTCAAAATACTTTCTCTGGTAGCTTCAACGTATATCCTTACAAGTTACATGGAGTTGAAGTGAGTGCACTTTAGTAAACAGACTATATTTTAGCTCTTAGGTTCATTCATGCGAGTTCCAGGCAGTCTATGATGTCTGCAGAATGATTATGTTAATTACCCTCCCCACATTACTTGCATACCAAAATTTATCTCTTATAGGAAAAAAATGGTATGTGAATATGTATATGCCTCTATCTTGTGTCTATGAAGCTGTGCAAAGTTTACCAAACAACTCTGCAAATTGGAGTCTTCTACGTCCCTAGAAAATCATAGATAATGTTTTACACGAAAGACATCTTCCATGTCTAGCTGAGTTTGTTAATTGTTTTTTTGTATTTCATGTTATCTGATTTGTAATGTTCCAAACATAAACCGGCATTTGAGAACAAGAGGAAAAAAAGAACAAGGTAATAATTTACTTTTGTAATAAGAAAAGAAGATGAAACAATCCGTTCCTCTCATTCCTTAAGAGTAGTTAGGATAATGTATTAGTTATCTACTGCTGCTTAACGGATTCCCTAGGAACCCAGTATCCTAAAACAATGTGCATTTATTATCTCACACAATTCCTGTGGGTCTTAGTGTCTTTGGTTCACAGTTCCTGAGACTGCAGTTAATATGTGGGCCAGAACTGCTGTCTCTTAAGGCTTACCTAGGGCTAGAATCTGCTTCCAAAGATGTTCACTCAAATCCCTGGCACGTTAGTGCTGGTTATTGGCAAGAGGCCGATAGTTCTTTGCCATGTGAACTTTTCCATAGGCTGCTAGAGTGTGCTTTATGGCGTGACATTTCGTTTCCCTCGGAGCTAATGAACCAAGAGAGAGAAAGGTGGAAACAATGTCTTTTGCTGCCTAGCCTTGGAAGGAACAGTCCGTCACTTCTACAGGATCCTATCTGATACAAATGCAATCCTGATTCAGTTTGAAAGGGGGCTGAAACTGATACCAGGAGAAAGGAACTTGTTAAGGGCATTAAGAGATTGTCCATTCCACATATTTTCACTGATTGAAAAGATTTAGTCACTACACTGATTTTACCCCTTTTAAAAAAATTAACTGCATGAACAATGCAGATATTGGAAATATCCATTACTGTAAAACAAAGTAAATAAAAAATTGATTTGACCTGTGGTTTGTGAAGCTCTTTAACTATTATCAGTATTTCATGTCAAAATATTTCAGATTTTAGATACCATAATGCCATTAACCATTTTCCCCATAAACCTTTTTATTTGCTAATGTAATGTGTTCAAAAGGGTGACATAAGTGGCATAGTAAAAAGACAAAAGGAAATATTAGCAAAAAACGATACAGTTCTACCCTGAATGGGAATATTTACACTTAGGGTTAATAAGTAACACAAAGCCATATACTTAAGGAATACATTATGGCCATTTTTTTCTGATGATAGCTCATGAAATGGAGTAATACGAATGAGAATTAGAGTGTGAAAAATTGGATATTTGAAAGCTTCCTGCTGTAATTGCAAATCATATCATGTGAAAATTATTTCTACTTCAAAATTCCACCTGTTAAAGGCTATAAAGTCTCTATAAATTTCGGAATTCGCTGAGTTACTTGAGATTTTTAGTTTAGAAAACAGAAGGTAAAGATGATTTAAGCATTACCTTTAAAAGATGTTTTACAATTTGTCTCTTTCTCCATTTCAGATTGAATAAGACATTGTCAGTCAACAAATATTGAGCTACCCTCAGCTATAGCACTGCCTTAAATGCTCAGACTTCCAACTGTGTTACAGTTATTAGTACTGAAAACGTATCTCTGAAAATAGAGTTAAAATTTCCTTTGATAGGGGTGTCTTAAAATAGAACAGAATTTCATCTGTTTGAGATAGTTTGGATGAATCCAACTTTAAAGTTAGATGATAGGGTTATATGACCTCTCAAAGTTTCTGCTCACTCTATGATTTCATGAAAAAATAAGGATTTCCAGCTTTCTAGCTTCCCCACTGTAAATCTCATTCAAAGCAAACTGACAGATTTGAATATTGTCCAGGATGATAAAATATTCTTATGGTTAACTTTAAGTCCCAACACTTTTTAATATTTTCACTAATGATTCTCAGCAGGGAATAGAAATTTTTCTCATTGAAGTTATGTAAGGTAATAATCAAATCTTTTCATTATTATTATTATTATTATTATTATTCTGTAGTTCTTGTATTTAAGGTTCAGGAACTTCATGAATTGACTAAATGTGAGAATTTTAGGGCTATGCTTTTCAAATTGTGTTTGAAAATCTCTTGTTTTAAGCAATGCAGGATGTAAATGGCCATATAAAGAATAACTAATCTAATCTTTAGAAGAGTATTTTCCAATGTATAGAGCATATTCTCTTGATAATATATTAAGTGATTTTCATGAAATTTGTTTTAATATATAATAATAATAATAAAATATTGGCTGATTTTTACTGGTGAGAATGAGAGTTAGTAGGTTACAAAGTGAATTAACTTATATAAAATATTAAATGATAATTGGAACTGTTGTATGTGAACATAGTACATAAAAAAGCTTGAGTTCACAAATACAACTTTAAGACTTAGCTATTATAGTGCAGAAGTTTTTCTTTGAACATTTAATGACATGCTTACCCAAACATGGAACCATAGAAACTCCAGGAAAAAAAAATAGGTTGGTTCCATTAAATTAATCCTAACTTCTTTCAGTACAAGATCTAAACCAGGAGAGGGAGGTGAATCTCTTCAGTACTCACCATCAGATGTCAACACATTCCCTTCTTCCTTAGGTCACTCTTGGTCCTTGCTTATCACTGATTTTGTAATAGTTAAATTCTGACACTAGGGTGAGGTGTGTGAATGTCCCCATGGGTTGGTTTGCATGGAATATGTGCCCTGAGATAGCCCAGTTTTAATCTTGATAAAAATTCTTGAAGAGAGACCTACAAATTCAGAAGTTAAATATATCAATATACACATACCAAGTTAATTGTAGGATCAAAAAGAAGTGTTGAAGAGAGAGAGAGAAACTCAGATGACAGTGATTCTCCTTCTTGGAAACATGAGGACAGTTTGACCATCCTAACAGGATTTTGTGCCTCAGGTCCATTCATGAGTAATTTTGTACCTCCTAAATGTGTAAGGTTCATGATTTTTGGCAAGGCATGTGGAGGCATCAAGTGGCAAGTTTCCATTACTTGTTTGGAGTCTGACATACAGCAATTCTCATTCATTCAAAAGCAAATTTGGATTTGGTGTTATGTTCCTGGCGTTTTGCTAGGTCCAAAGATTTAATTGAGGGAGAATTTGTCCTTACGAAGATTTGGAGAATAATGACTAATCCATAACTAAATAGAAAATTACAATAAGGTTGGCAAATACCGTGATCTGGATAAACACGGCATGATATTGGAAGCATAAAAAAGCAACTAATGTATTGTGTTTGCTTTTTGTTAAAAATATTTTAAAGTACAGAAAAAAATTATACTGAATAAAAAACATTTTCCAGAATCCTAAAGTAACAAATCCTAGATTAATATGCTTTTTTCAAATTTCTTTAGACCTTTACTTTATTATAAAATGAATTAAAATGCATGGAAAAACCGAAAGTCCCCTTTGAATTGGATAGGCTTATATAAAACACTTCCACTAATTCTGCTTTAATGGCTGTGGGGAAAACCATGAAGGGTCATCCAGCTGTACAGGTAAGGACATCAGTTGCCAGTGTGATTGCCTACCATTGTCACCTGCTTCAGGGATTGCCTTACCTGTGTACAGATTTTATCCAGGGTCAGTCTCCTCTCAGGGTAGCTCATATCCAGTGACTGATGGAAGTGGGCTTATAAGGTTGAAACACTTTAAACTAGCACAGTACAACTCTGATGGACCATTCTAGCTCCAGAGTTTTCTGCATGGCAGCTGAGGAGTCATCAAGCCAGCATCATAGCTCAACTTTTTCCTTAGCCCAGTCATGCTTCCTTCCCTTTCTTCTAAAGTATCGATTCCAACTAATCCCTTAAATAACATTCAGCCCACTACATTCCATCTCAATGTTTGAATCTTCCAAGAAACAACCTGTGGCAACGGTCAACAAGGTATTTACTGTGAAATCCTGACACCTAAGTGGAGACCTGAAAGATGACCATGTATCTGTCACAAAGAAACATGTGGAATTATATTTCCAGGAATAGATTCTATTTTCTAAACACCTTGCAGCTGAGAAGAATATAAGCATGCAAGTTAAAATTGTATTTTTTTGTTAGATGTTTGTATGAAAATGAATTTTGTGGTTGTTGGTGGGAGGAAAAAAATGAGAATCCTAGAGAAATTATGAATGAAGAAGTAGAATTATTTCACAAATAAAAAATAAAATAATGGGGAAGAACACATAAAATTAAGCATGACGACAACTTTAAAAAATGTAGAGTTGATGGAGGAGCCTCGTTCAGGGAAAAATGAATATAGTTTTTAACATGATGAGTTTGGGGAGGTGATATTTATCTAAATCAATGTCCCCGCATCAAAAAAAATAAAAATAAAAGTGGAAATATAACTTAGTTCATTAGTAACAAAGCATTTGATTGGTCTATCCACTTAACACATGTTTATTGATTCTCTCTGTATTTCTCATTATAGAGGGATGAGTTTATTGGATATGGTCCCTGTCCTCTGAGTGCTTACAGCATAGGATTACTGGCAGATATCACACACATAATCATGTAAATATACAACTGCGAAGTCTGATAGAGTCCCTGAGGACAAAAAATAGAATATTATGAAATAGAAGGGAGGGGCGTTAAATTTTACTGTGGATTTCAGAGAAGGCCTCTCCAGGTAACGATACTACATTAAAATTTGAAGGATAAATAGAATTTAGCTTAACAAAAGATCAGGAGAAGAATAGTGTCAGAAGAGGAAGCAGCATCTGCCAAGTGTTTAAATTGTGTCTAAAGGCTAGATTTTGTAGGATTTTGTTAACATTGGAATGTAATCCTAAGTGCCAATGGAGAGCCACTGAAAAGGTGAAGACAGGAAAGTAACAGAAGCACAAAAATTTGAAGAAGTTTTTTACAAGGTAGTTCAGGTTTTGTACTAGTTTATCACCTTCATTTAATGAATCGTGTTTAACTAATTGATCTCAATCAATAACTAAAATTTAGCATTATTCCATAGTTATGGGCCAAAAAGATATATATGTAATTTATATATATAATATATATAGTGTTTATTATATATGTAATTTATATATATAATATATATAGTATTTATTATATATATAATTTTAAAAATCTAAAGTATAATATATGATCAGATAGTTACCCTAGGCATAAATATTTATTCAGTGTTATTAAGTATGAAATTATACATGTACTCTTTCCTATTTCTGACTTTCTGAAAAGTGATAATCTGGATGCTTCTATTATTTAAAAAAAACATATATATATATATATATATATTTAAATGGCTTATTTTCTTGCATTATGTAATGGAGGGGAAAAATGAAAGAAACCTAAAGGCTTTGTCATTGCTTTTATGTTAGTTACAAAACTCATATCATAAAATCGATAATAGCACTCGTGGGCATGTACTATACTTAAACAACACCAATTCTTCTCCTTTAGGCCTCCCAGTGCCACTGAGTTTTGCTATCAAACTGCAGTTTATATCTTCTGTCTCACAATATTTAGTCAGTAATTTAAATTCCATCAGGATCTCCAGGGATATTTTGAAAACATGGATCTTTGTAAAGGCTATTATTATGTGACATGTAGCTGTACTGCATCAAATTATTAAATTGCTTGTATTCTTCTATCAGTTTGAATAAGCCATCAATTTGATGATATGCTCACATATAAGTGTTAAATAAAAATGACAAATTGTGTGGGCAGCAACATTCTCTACAAATACACTAGCCAATAGAAATAGTCCCCTATCTCCATACCAGATACAATTCTTTCAGGCAGCTCTACGTGACAAGTCTCAGCAGATCCCTCTGCTGTCTATCTATCATCTATCTATCTATCTATCTATCTATCTATCTATCTATCTATCTATCATCTATCTATCTATCTATCTATCTATCATCTATTATCTATCTATCATCTATCTATCTATCTATCTATCTATCTATCTATCTATCATCTATCTATCTATCTATCTATCATCTATCTATTATCTATCTATCATCTATCTATCTATCTATTATCTATCTATCTATCTATCTATCATCTATATCTATCTATCTATCTATCTATCTATCTATCTATCTATCTATCATCTATCTATCTATCATCTATCTATCATCTATCTATCTATCTATCATCTATCTATCTATCATCTATCTATCATCTACTATCTATCATCTATCTATCTCTCTATTCATCTTCATGAATATGGTCAATTTCTTGCAAATCCACTACCGCCAACATTAAGACTAAATATAACACTTTCACTTCCCATTGGTAAATTTTAACATCTTTACTTATAGAAAATGTATATTATGTGAAGACTCTGAGCCACAGGCTTAAGAATTTTTCTAATGGTACCCTTCCTTTTTTTTTTTTCCTTTCCTATTTGTTCATCTTCCAAATTAAATTCCCTGTATGTTTCATCATTAATTGTATTACATTGTTCTTTTTTCAAGAATCTCAGCAACTATGTCATTGAATATTTCAAACCTTTCCTACCTTACTAGCTCTTGATCTTTGCAAATCTGTTGCAGAATCCCTTTTGTCAAGTGGAGAGGGGGCAGAAATCAAATCTTACCCTCCTTTAAATCATCACATTTATTCCTTCAAACCATCATGGTTATTCCTTCTTGTCATAGTTAAATGTCTCAAAATAATAGACTACAAATGCTATTCCCTTTTCCCCACAGTTATTCCCTTTTAATTCCTCTATGTGATGGCTTGAAAACCAACAAAATTAAATGCTTAAAGCAAGGAATCATCTTTTAATTTCCAAATTCACTGGCATCATCTAAGTGTTTATTATTCAAATTAATTGCACTTCATTTGGGTTGAATCTCTCTCCTGTTCACTTCCATATTTGGCTTTTTCTTCATGGGATTTTCCCTTTTTCTTTTCACACCAATCAAATTTCCAGTGTATGATGCAGTCTTTAAAATTCTCCCTCAACTCAGGTGTTGACTGTAATTTTCAAATAATTAAATTTATTTTACTCCCCAATCATAAAACTGCTTTTATACCTCAAGGATTATTTATACCATCCAAAGTTCTACTGTTGGACCTCTTTTCCTACCCTCTATCTCAGAAGTTAAAAAGACCTTGGTGATCTCATTGTACATCTCCTCCTCATTTTCTAGTTGCAGGCTTTTAAGTATCTCTTGCATACTATCCTATGGGGTTTTTATCTTAACCTGCACTTATCTTCCTTTTGTCATATCATTAGTTTTCATTTTACCATGAATCTCTTAAGTACTGTTATATTTGACAACATTATCTTTCTGACAAAATGTTGCCATAAGCCTACTCCTAATCTCTAATATGGTGCCAGTCAGATTCAATATCTTGATCATTCTCCATTTCAATTCATAGATTTAATTCTTACTTCCTATTTCAGTTTTAAAAAATCAATTTTTATAAATGAGTATTAGAAAATACATAAAAACAGAATAGTAGAATATGTTACTCTATGTCCATCAATAGTCTTCAACAAGTAACAGCAGTTTATTTCTTTCATGCAGATGACTCAATTTCTGGTAGTGAGTTTTTGGTTTTTTTTGTTTTTTTTTCCTGAAATATTTTAATAAAAATCTAAGACACCACATCACTACATATACTGTTACCTCAGTAAGTATCAAATAAAGAGGTTTTATTTTTTAATATTCATACCAATTTATATTTGTTGGGTTCTATAATATTCACATATCTCATTATTTAAAAAATATATACTTTATGATTGAATTTTCTTGTTATGAGCCTATATTACTTATTTTATAATATACTTTTAAATTTATTTTATATTTACTTCTTTACTTAAAATAAGATACATAGCTATTTAAATAAGTTAATTTTATTTTCCACTTTCTAAAAATAATTTTACATGTATTCAAATGACATTATTTATTACTGACCATCAGTAAATATACCACAAATATTTAGACACTTGTATAGAACCCTTGAAGACTTCTGATTACAAGCAGGATGGAATAACAGGGACCAGAATTACCCTACCCTCTGAAACATTTAAAAATCTGAGTAAAATATATTAAACAATAGTATTCAGTCACTGGATATCAGAAAACACAAGGCAGGGGAATCCAATATGGCAAATCCTAAGATTGTTTCAATTTACAGGCTGGATGGCAGAAGGGGAGTTTATAAAGACCTTGCAAATCTGCCTAAGTTGAAGAGATGGTATGCGAGTCTGGCAAAACCAAAGAGGCTAGTAGAGTGGAGGGCAGACTACTAGAGAAGGAGAGCTGCAAATACAGAGCTCCAGAGATTTTCAGGAGGTTTCCCCAGAGTCTTTAGCTCAGGTCTGGTTGGCACATTAGTGAGAGGAAACTACCTGAAAGCAGGGAAAAAAAACAAAACAAACACAAAGATTATAGGAAATAATTCTCTAAGTTTATACAGAGACAACAATAATCTGTGTTCCCCATAGTATGGCCAATAGTCTATTTGCCTGGGATGTCGTTTTTGAAGTAAAATCTCCATGGAAAACCATCCATTCCAGGCAAATTAGGACAGCTGATCAACAATGGGCGAAAAAATCCCATAATTTGAAGTATGCTGGGTTAGAAAATCATCTGTGTGTGTTTTTAGTGGTAAAATTTTAGTCCCAGATTAAAGGCTGCTCTGCTCTTGCCTAATAAAACTGAAAAGTTAGTTTTGAGGGATCAGATTATTTCTAAGTAACTTAGAGAGTCAAGTGTATTTTGAAAAAAAATACAAAACATCCAGCTGATAACCAGGGGTAATCTACAATGTCTGGGATCCAATAAACAATTGCTGACATGCAAAGGAGTAGGAAAATATGACACATAAATAAAAGGGAAAAAATCAACAAAAGTGGACATGGAAATGACACAGATGATAAAATCAGGGGACAGGATCATCAAAAGTTTATTATAGCCATATTAAATCCAAGACGGAAAAGGAAGGACAGCTTGGCACGTAGACACATAGAAGATACAAAGAAGACCCCATTAAACTTCTACAAATAGAAACTATAATGGCAGAAATTAAAATGCACAGAATAGAATAAAAAACAGATTAGATCCTATAGACAAAAAGTTTAGTGAACCTAACACATAGCAATAAAAATTATTCAAAGTGAAATAAAAAAGAAACTGATAAAAAAATGAACGTAGCTCCAGTGAGATGTAGGACAATTTTAGTAAACCCAATATTTGTATAATTGGTGTAGCTGAAGGAGAAAAGAGGGGGAAAAATAAAAACATATTGGAAGAAATATTTGTCCAAATAAAAAGTATAAATAGATTTCACATTGGAAACAGTGTGAAGTAGAAGATGCAGGGACACGGTTTTTAAGGAAAATTGAAAACAATAGCAAAAGAAACCAAAACTCTTAACCTAGAATTCTATACCCATGGAAAAGTCTTCTAAATTATGGTGAAGTAAACTTTTTCAAACACATAAAGGTAAAAAGAATCATCACTGATCGACCAGGAAGTGTTTTAGGGTATGTAAAAATGGTATTAGATAAGAGTCTGGACCTACAGAAAATAAAGAGCATTAAGCTAGGGAAATATAAAATACTTTTTTAATAAGGTAGTTTACTGCAACTCAACACCAAAAAAACAAATAATTAGATTGAAAAATGGCCAAAGTACCTGAATACAGGTTTTTTAAAAAATTTTTTTAAAGATTTTATTTATTTATTTGAAAGAGAGAGAGCATGAGTGAGGGGGAAGGGGCATAGGAAGAAGAAGAAGCCGACTCCACACTGATCAAGAAACCTGATACAGGGCTCCATCCCAGGACCCTGGGATCATGACATGAGCCAAAGCAGATGCTTAACCAACTGAGCCACCCAGTTGCCTCTGAATACAGTTTTTTCAAAGAAGACATATAGATAACCAATAGACATAAGAAAAGATCAACATCACTAATCATCAAGGAAATGCAAATCAAAACCACAATGAGATATCACTTTACTATATCTGTCAGAACGGCTAAAATGAAAACATAAAGAACGAGTGTTTGGGAGGATGTGGAGAAAAAGGAACCCTTGTGCACTGTTGGTAGGAATGCAAATTGGTGCAGCCACTATGGAAAACTGTATGGAGGTTTCTCAAAAAGTTAAAAATAAATTACCATGTGATCCATTAATTTCATTACTGGGTATTTACCCCCCCAAAATGAAAATACTAATTTGAAAAGATATATACACTCACATGTTTAATTACAGTATTATTTACAATGGCAAAGATTGGGAAGCAACCCAAGTGTCCATTCATAGATGAATGGATAAAGAAGATGTAATATATATTACAAAATATTACTCAGCCATAAAAAGAATGAGATCTTGCCATTTGCAATAACATGGATGGACCTAGACGTTATAATGCTAAGTGAAATAAGTCAATCAGAAAAAGACAAATACCAGATGCTTTCACTCACATGTGATATTTAAGAAACAAAACAAATGAGCAAACAGAAACACAAGACAAAGACAAAACAAACAAACAAACCCAATAACACAAAAAAAAAACCCCAGAAAAACAGAATAACCCACAAAAGAAAAAAAAAAAAACCCAAACCCAGATTCTTAAATACAGAGAACAAACTTGTGGTTGCCAGAGAGGAGGTGGGTGGGGGATAGGTGAAATAGTTAAAGGGGATCAAACGTATACTTATCTTGAAGAGCGCTGAGTAATGTATAGCATCGTTGAATCATTGTATTGTATGCCTGAAACTAATATAACACTTCAATTTTTGAAAAAAGATGGTTTATTGAGGCAAAAAAAATGTGTGGTTTTAATGTATTAGAGTTAGCATGCATGACATTAGCACAAAGGACAGGAGGGTAAATGGAACTGCTCTGTGAAGTGATTATAGTTTACACAATGCAGTATATTGTTATTAGAAGGTAGGTTGTGATTAGTTAAAGGGCTAAACAATTAATACTGAAGCAAGTACTTTTTAAAAAGTTATACATAATAAGCCAACAAAGGAGGTAAAATTAAGTCCTAAAAAAATACTCAACCAGAAGTCAACAGAAATGAAGGGAAAAAGAACAAAGTGCAAAATAGAAAACAAGCAGTAAGATGGTAAACTTAAAACTAACCACATAAATAATCATGTTAGTATAAGTTGTCTAAACATCATAATTAAGAGTTGTAATATTTGACAAGAAAATCAAGATATAAATATATGCTGCCTATGGGAAACTCATTTTAACATAAATACACATATAGATTAACAGTACATAGGTGAATAAATATATGCTATGGTAAAATTAATCAAAGAAGAGCTGTATTAATGTCAAAGTAGATCTGAGAACAAATAATATTACTAGAGAAAAAGAAAGTCATTTATATTGATAAAAATTTAAATTCATGAATAGGATAAAATATATAATATTTATGTCTTTATATCCCAGCACTTTAAATATGTGAAGCAAAACCCAATGGAAATTAAATGAGAAATAGATAAATCCAAACTAACAGTCTGAGATTTCAAAACTAACCTCTCAATAATTGATAGAACAAATAGAATGAAAATAAGTAAACTAGAATATAGATGTTTTGAACAATGCTATCAGGCAGATACATCTAATTGATGTTTATAGAGTACTCAGTCCACTATAGTAATTCCAAATCATTTCAAAATTATTTAAACCTTGCAATGTATTTTCTCTGAACAAAGTGGAATTAAATTTAAAACCAATATCAGATATGTATTTTGAAAATCCCCAAATATTTGAAAGCCAAGTAACACACTTCTGAATAACACATAGATGACAGCACAGTTCAAAAGAAAATCTGGGAGTAAGTATTTTGATGTGAATGAAAATGAAAACTCCGTGTATCAAATTTTGTGGAATGCAGCTAAAGCAACATTTTGGGCACTTATATTAAACACGTATTATAAAAGAGGAAAGTTTCCAAATCAATTTTCTTAGCTTCCACCTTAAGAAACTAGAAAAAGAGGAGAAAATAAAAAACAAAGTAGGCTAAGAAAAATAATAAAGGTCAGAGAAAAAAAAATCAATCAAATTTTTAAAAAGAATAGAGAAAATCAATGAAAACAAAATATGGTTCTTTGAAAGGATGTATAAAATTGATTAACCTCCAACCAGATAAATCAGGGAAAAAATTAGGAGGCACAAACTATCAATTAGGAATGAGAAGAGTTATAGCCCTACAAATTGCAAAACATAAAAGGGATGATAAGGGGATATTATGGGCAACTTTAGGCCAATAAATTTAACAACTTAGATAAAATGAACAAATTATCTAGAAGCCATAAATTACCAAAAGTCACCCAAGAAGAAATCCAACAGTCCTCGTCTACTATAAAAATAAAAATTGTACTTAGAAATCTTCTCATAAAGAAAATTCTAGACCCAGATGACTAAAATCGTGAATGCTACAAAATATTTAAGGGTGATATAATATTGATTCAATATAAACTCTTCTAGTGAATAAAAAGGAATTACTACTTCTCTGCTAATATAGTCGGCATAATCCTGATACCAACACCAAATAATGACATTACAACAAAAGAAATTGAATACAACAATATATGAAAAGGATGATACATGAAGACCAGACAGGCTTTAATCCAGAAATGCAAGTTGGGATTTACATTTGAAAACAAATCAATTTAATTCATAATATTAACAAACAAACAAACAAAAAACCCTGATATATTCATTTCAATATACTCAGAAAAGCTTTTAACACAATTCAATGTCCTTTCTCTATAAAAACTCTCAGCAAAGGAGGATAAAAAGAAAACTTCTTCAATCTGCTAATAGGAATCTATGAAAAACCTGCTGAGGAAGAAAACATTGTGATCTTGAAATAGGCAAATATTTTGTAGATATAGTCTTAAAGGCTTGATCTATTTCTGAAAAATTGATAAAGTAGAATTCATGTAAACTGAAAGCAAAACAAAACTCCTGTGCTCTAAACAGTCACTGTTTAGAGAATATAAAGATAACACAGAGGGGCACCTGGGTGTCACAGCGGTTAGGCGTCTGCCTTCGGCTCAGGGCGTGATCCCGGCGTTATGGGATCGAGCCCCACATCAGGCTCCTCCGCTATGAGCCTGCTTCTTCCTCTCCCACTCCCCCTGCTTGTGTTCCCTCTCTCGTTGGCTGTCTCTGTCTCTGTCGAATAAATAAATTAAAAAAAAAAATCTTAAAGAAAAAGATAACACAGAGACTGGGAGAAAATCTTGCAAACCATATATCTCATAAAGAACATTAATGTAGAATATATAAAATGTCACAATCTAATAATAAGAAAACAAAACAAAACAAAAATTCCAAGTAACAAAGGCAAAAGTTTTTAATGTTTTATCAAAAAAGATATAGAGATGGTATAAAAAGAATAACACGTGAAAAGATGTTCAACATCGTAAGTCATCAGAGAAATGCAAATTGAGGACTAATATTAAAATGATCAAGTTATGGAGAAGATATTGAGGAAGTTGAACACTTAAATGCTGCTGGTAGGGTGCCTGGGTGGCTTAGTCAGCTAAGCATCTGCCTTTGGCTCATGTCATGATCCCAGGGTCCTGGTATGGAGTCCCACGTCAGGCTCCCTGCTCAGCAGGGAGTCTGCTTCTCCCTCTACCTTCCCCCCCCCCGCTCTTGATCTCTGTCTCTCACTCTCTCTCTCAAATTAATTAATCAATTAATTAATTAATTAATGGAATCTGTAAAAAAATAAGATAAATAAATGCTGTTGTAAAAATGCAAAATGGTACAACTACTTTAGAAATTAATTTGACCATTTCTTAAAGGGCTAAACATACACCTACTGTAAGACTCAACCAATGCTTCTTAGATTTAATGGAGAGAATAAAGCATATGACACAGTAAAATTTGCATATGAAAGTTTTATTTGTTATATCCCAAATGATAAAAACTCAAATATTCATCAACTGGTGAATAGATTAATTAATACAGTACACCCATACAATGGAATGCTACTCAACTCTGAAAAGGAAAGTCATGGATGAATCTCAAAATAATTACGCTGAATTAAAACGTCAGAAAAGTATTAAATTTTAGAAAATGCAATATAATTTTTAATGAAAGTAGACGTGTGATTGACAAGCAAGAATTGCCTTGGAGAAACTATTGATTGTGGTAGATGTATTCATTATTTTGATTGTTGGTTTCATGGGTATGTACATTAGTTAAAACTTGTAAAATTGTTTATGCTACAAATATGAAGTTTATTGTACCTTAATTATACTACAAAAAGCCTTAAAAATTAAAACAAACCATACATTGTTTATCGTGTAGTTGGTTAGCAGTTTTTTTGTTTTTTTTTAATCGCAATTTGTATGGCATTTCATCCTTCAAGAGCAGTTGTCTATATCCTTTTCCCTTGGCTCTAAACACATTTGTGAGTATTTTGACCAAGAGTACAGCACAAGTAACTTTTTATGGCTTCCAAAGAAGGGTCATAAAAAGCCATGCAGCTTCCACTTTGTTTTCTTGGAATAAATGATTGTTCTTGAGGTGTTCAGATTCAGAAGCCAGCTACCATTTTGTGAAAAGTCCAAGGAATATGGTGTGCCTACAGAAAGATCCATAGTCTCAGCTGAGCTAAGTCTCCAACTCCTCCCATCCCTGGCACCATATAAGCAAAGGAGCCTCCAGATGATCCCAGCATCAGCCATTTGAGTGCCCAACAACCATTCAAGTCTTTGCAGCTTTAACACGAGGTATTGGAAAACAGAGACAAACCCTTCTGCACCGTTCTTTTTGAGTTCCTGGCTGTCACAGGGACTATGAATACAACGAAAGGCAGTTGTTTTGAAGCACTGACTTTGCTTCAATAAAGTTGGAAGGGTTGCCTGTCACTGTCATGATCTCATAGATTTGAAAGCTGAGTTATGGAGAAATTGTGCTGGCATTTGATCACAAAAGGTAGAGGAGAAATTAGGCTTGCAATCTAAGCCTGGCAGGGAGCAATAAAATAATAAAAACTCAAATATTCACCAATTGGTAAATAGATAAACTATTGAAGGTATACCCATGCAATGGAATGCGATGCAACTTTAAAAAGGAAAGACATGGCTGAATCTCAAAATAAGAAATGGAAGAATGAAATTCAAGAGGACATTTCACACAGAGAGGAACTGTAAACCCTATGCCTGAGTTTAAATGAGTGCTAGGAAAACAGTAGGTATGCTGTAGTTTATCCTAAAGCCAAAGACGGGAGGAGCACTGGAGCTGGCTGTGAGCATCTCACTGAAAGTGCACTCTAACAGCAGTAATGAGTGGAATAGGCTTCTGATGATTAATTGGGAAACCAGGAAGGAAACATTACAACTTCTATTTCAATTTATTTTTAATTTTATTCACATTTAGCTTCTATTTGTGTGTATGTACTTTGATACACACAATGGAGTGATGCACTAGTACATGTAGATAATTTGAATACATATAATATATATATTATATAATAATATATATTATTTATATTATATATATTTATATATCATATTTAATATATTTAAAATATACTCTTATTAAATAATACATAATGAATAAAATATATGATTGCAATGCATATATATCACAATAATATAATCATATATGTATTCTTTCCTTTCTTTCTTTCTTTCTGTCACCCAATTGAGTTCTAATTCATCTTTCTTGTAAAAACCACACCCATAATATATACATGGATTTCAGTTTGTTTCCTTTCGTTTGAAATACATTTGCAAGCAATTTGATGCAAAATCCTTCTAGTTTTTAAAGTTTTCCCCACTAGTTACATTTCTGCTGTAAGTCATTTAAGAGAATATTGTAAATAATTTATCTTTAATTGCTCTTTGCAAATATTCAGCTTCGTTTCCATAGGCAACTCATCCATTTTACATCAGCATTTAACAATTTAGATCATAGTAAATGAAACCAATAATACAGTAAGAGCTACAACTGTTATAAATATTCTTAGAAATAAACACTGATCAATATTGGTGAGTTTACAACTCACTTGTTGACAGCAGACATGTCTCAAGTAAATGGGAGATTAGCCAGTACTAGCTCTAAGTATTCAGCAAGCCGTAGTCTTTTTCAGAATATTTTCCTAATAGTTGAGATTTGTTTACTATTTATGTAATTGATGATTGCTTAAGGGAGTTTTTAGTGTAATATTATTGATGTTATTAAAATATAAAACAGATGGTTGTAGCAAATGTCCTTTAAAAATTCTTTTTAGTGACATAGTTTATACATTTACACAATCAAACAAAATTCAGTTCATTGTTGATGAATGCATTCCCATATCGCTGTTCTCTAGTAAGCTGATATGAAGTTAGACAATAATGTCTTTTTATTATAAAATACCACAATATTGCTAATGTTTAATTGATCAATATTAGAGATAAAATAGGAAAGCAATGAATAATTGCATTTAGTAAATTGATTTCAGTAGTTCATGAGTTTTAAAGCTCTTTAGTTTCAAGGATATGACTATAAAATGCATGTTCAACTTCCATAGAGGTATTTTTCTCTGGGAAAATAAATCATTTTTCTACTTCTGGCAATATCCTTATTCATTTTTTTCTTACAAAACATGAAATAATAGGGTAAAATTCATTGAGAAATGTCCATTGTTTTTAGTTGGAAATCATATTTTCTATGGAATGATTTAAAGTAAAACGGCACTCCTCAAATATATCTACTCTACAAAATAGGGGGATTGTCCAAAAATGGGAATAATTTTCCTTTCTAAATGAAGAAGAGAATTATGTTACTAATTTCAAAAACAACCACATAGTCCAAATTATTTGCTTTTCCTGAAATAAACAAATTCCTAAAGTAGGTCAGTGTGTGTGTGTGTGTGTGTGTGTGTGTGAGAGAGAGAGAGAGAGAGGGAGGGAGGGATTCTATATATCAACATAACACATTGGTTGCAAATATACAATATTTTTTAATGTTGATGATTTATAATCACAAGTTTTGGATTTGAAAAATGAATTTAGAATCTAAATCTTTGTGGCACTTGGGTGGTTCAGTCCTTAAGCATCTGCCTTTGGCTCAGGGCATTATCCCAGGGTCCTAGGATGGAGCCCCACATCGGGCTCCTTGCTCTGCTGGGAGCCTGCTTCTTCCTCTCCCACTCCCTGTGCTTGTGTTCCCTCTCTCGTTGGCTGTCTCTGTGTGTCAAATAAATAAATAAAATCTTTAAAAAAAAAGAAAAGAATCTAAATCCTTTTAAATAACAAACTGAGTTTGTGTATGGTAAGTAAACAAAACCAGACCATGTATCACAAGTAACAAGGTGGGATTTTGAAGGTTGGTGCATTCTTTATTCAAAAAGGACACAAGTTTCAAAGAATGAATTACTCAAGAGATTGAAATGAGAATTGCTACTGGTCTTGAAGAGAGAAGAGAACTCTTCCTTCCATTTTTGCTCCAGATGCTCGCTACCAATCTTCTCTAGTTCAAGTTTTGGGTTATTTTTGCTTTTTCATTCTCTATAGTCTTAAAGATAAAACACGGAGGTAAAACAAGTTCTCTACAAAGTAAATTAAGGACCTCTAACCAATTATTTTGATTCAATGATCTGGACATTAGACCTTAAGGATATTTAATCAAAAATAAGAGATTATAAATATTTGAAAACATATTCAGCTAAGTATATTCAAAACTAGAATAAAATTGTGCTAAATACTTCAAGACTAGTATGCTCTTAGCTTCAGTAAGTGACCAATTAACTTTTTATTTCTTTTTTGAGTTTGTGCTCTTATGTATACTTCAGAGACGAATAATTCCTGGTGAGTATTTTTTTTTCTCCTCTTTACATAAATCGATAAGTGACTTTTTTGTAAGTGTTCTGGTTCTCATGGCATCTTTAATCAGTTTAATCTACAACAACCTGAGCTATTCATAAAATGGACAACTTGAAACAACTTTTCTGGAAATTGTTTTGACTTGAATCATTGCAACCTGTCCATAACTTAGCCTCATCCAAACTGTGGATTTTTCAGGTCACTGACATCAGTGTGCAGTCTCATGGTATGTTTCTATTATTCCTAGAATTCTATGAATATATTTGTCAATGTGTTTTACAAATTGTATGCTTCCCTTTTATAATTCTATCATGCTTTAAATTTTGAAAATTATACTAACATAAGCACAAAATCTAATACCAATGAAATGTTAGTGATTTTTTTAATATAGTAGGCACTATGACAATGATTTTATCACTAACATTATCTATTTAAACTTCACAACAAAATCATGAAGTACTTACCACTTTGTAAATGAGGAAATTCTGCTCTTAAGTAGGTAAGTAGTCTGATTGCAGATATATGCTGTTAAATTAGGCTAAATTGCATCAATAGATCAACTCTGTTAATATCCCTCATTGAAATCCAGTCTTCTAAGTCCTTTATTGATATTAATCATTATTATAATTATATATATATATGAAATATATATGTATGTATAAATATATACATCCTTTCTTACCCTGAGCTTTGGGGAAGAACAAATATAATCAATCATGATTGCATACAACTATGCATTGATATGTTGATAAATTGAATTTGTTTTCATAAAAGAATTTGCAGTAAAGTACTGAGTATACAGATTAGTAAACAGATATCTACCTGTTCATTCTATAATCTGTATAACATAGTATATTTTAATTTCTATCTAGAGAGGCACTGTGAATCCCAATAAAGAACTTAAAATCTGGTGAGCACCTTGTCCTCCTTATTTGCTAGTGCAAATCCTGTATTGAGAAAACATTATCTCCTTCTCTCGCATCCTGATGGTGAAGAGTTTTATTTTAATGATATCTTGTAAAAACTTCATAGTTTTACTTGCAAGTTACATCTTGCTTTTGATATTTTCAGTTTGTGAAATCACCATGAGGACTTTTCTACTTTGATTATTATAGCCCCTTATTGCAATGCTTATAACATAGAATGCATTCAGAATTTGTTGACAGATTGACTTAGTGACTCTACCCCCCTTTAGTTATAATTCCATGTTCTTCTCCTTTCTTTTCCCAAGCTGAGAAAGAAATGACTTGTCCTTCCATCCTCAAAGAATTTCTATAAATGATTTCTCTGTGTATTCTTATACATATTTATATATATTTTATTTTGTATTTATACACATATGTTATATATACAGTTGACCCTTGAACAGCATGTTTTTAAACTGTGTGAGTTCACTTATATGCAGAATGTTTTGATAAATACAATATACTACTATAAATGTTACTTTATCTTCCTTATGATTTTCTTGACCACATTCTCTTTTCACTAGTTTACTTTATGGTAAGAATACAGTATATAATATATATACAAAATTGATGTTAATTGACTGTTTCATGTTATCTGTAAGGCTTCCAGTCAGCAGTAGGCTATTAGTAGAGAGTCAAAACAGGAGTCAAAAGTTATATATGGATTTCTGATTGTGCAAGTGGTTGGTGCCCCCAACTTCTGTGTTGTGCAAGGATCAGGTGTATTTGAAATCATGGTTTCATAGGTCCAAGGATGCTAACTTACACAATATTGCATGTTCAGTCAGTGGCAGAACCAGTAATATAATCCAGTTAGTTAACACATTCCACCACAATATTGTCAGAGATAGGATTATGCCTTACTACTTTCTTTTCAGTTATGTTTAATCATAACAAAACCAAAAAAAAAATTACAAAACCAATGATAAAAGTCCATATTGAGCCAATTCCATGTCTATAACTTGATATGCTCACATGCACACACTGTGGAACATCTATCTACTTATTTATTTAACAAATATACACTGTGCTTACATTTGCCAAACCACGTTTTCTAGTTTCTGAGTGTACAAATGGAATAAAGACGGATACAGAACACTTACTGGAGCTTACATTATTTTCAAAAAAAAAAAAAAGTGACAACAAACATGTTTAAAATATAGAATGTGAAAAATATTAAAGAATAATGAGGTTTTCAAGAGAGAAAAATGATTGGCAGTTTTGTCAGTAGCTACTTAGATAAGGCAGTAAAAATACTATTCTCAAGGGTGCATGGGTGGTTCAGCGGTTAAGCATCTGCCTTCAGCTCAGGTCATGATCCCAGGGTCCTAGGATCGAGCCCCGGATTGGGCTCCCTGTTCGGCAGGAAACATGCTTCTCCCTCTCCCACCGCCCTTGCTTGTGTTCCCTCTTTTGTTGTCTCTCTCTGTCAAATAAATAAATAAAATCTTTAAAAAAAATCATCCTCAGGAAGTGAAATTTAAACAGAAATGTAAAGATGAAGAGTGAGCCATTAATGATGAAAGATGGGGGAAAAAATCAACACATAAGAAAGAAACAGACGATGTGAATTTTTAAGGTATCATAAGACTGTAATCTAGAAAATCTCAGAAGGTTAGTGTGTCCAGTATTTATCAGTAAGTTACAGTGTTGCAAGAAATTATGTTTGGCTATACATTTGGAAATAGGTTCAAACTCATTAACAATCAGAGAAATGTAAATTAAAAACAAAATGAGTTATTAATTTACATTGAGCAACTTGGCTACATTTTAAGCATTATATATATCAGGTTTCCATGAGATGTGCAGTAATATTATATAATGTTGGTTTGAACAGACATTTGTTACAATCTCTTTGCTAAACTACTTCTTGTGTTGTGCCTATTCCAACATTGCAATTCCATTAATGGGTATATATCTTAGAGAAACACTTATGAGAAGAGCCTTAAAACATATCCAAGAATTTTCAACAATAATGTGCCCTAAACACATCCAAAAATGTTACATTGCAAAATGCTACAAATAGCACAAATTCTCATATACAGAAAAATGGATAAATATATCTTGGTATTTTAAGACAATGGAATTTTATAAATTTAATAAAAGATCATCAAAATCTTAAGCTAAAAAGTGAGCTTCAGAAAACATCAAAACCAGAAATAAATCTATGGAATATGTGCCGGAATGGTACATTACAAACTATAAAACATTGCTACAATAAATTAGGTGACATAAATATTGAAATGTTTTCCATTTTCATGGATAGAAAGATCAAACATGTGCCATTCTCTAAAAATTTATTGATTGAATTAATGTAATCTCAATCAAATTCTCAGAGATCACAAAATTCAAAGGAAAATTAAACTAAAATTGTTCAGAATAACAATGTTGATGAAATTATCTTACACTTATAAATGTTATATAAACCTATACCAAATAATACACAGCATTATTGGCACAAACATAAGTAGACTGAGAGAACAGAGTAATAACCAGAAATAAACTCATCTATACCTATATGGTCACTTGATTTAAGATAATTTGCCCAGTATTCAGTGGAGAAAATGCTTTTTGTAAATAATACATTGTACTGAGTTAACTATATACTATATGCATCAATAATATTTCTCACTTATAAAAACAGTCAGAAGACATAATGGAAAAAGATGGCATCATACAGAGTAATACATTTTAAAAATATGCTTTAGTAAATGCAACTGAAAAAGTACAGGACTATAGGAAGAACATTTTTAAAAATTGAAAGAGAAAAAATAGAATTGAAGAAATGGAAAGACATACTCCATTCCTGGATTTGAGGACTCAATGCCTTAGAGATTTCAATTCTTCTTATAAGTTTAAAACAATTTTGATAAGTTTTTAAATCCAAGATTTTTTTTTTTTGAATGAGGTTAAGTGATTGTAAAACTAAAGAAACATAACGGTGGGAATAGTTAGAAAAATTCTAAAAAAGAAGAGCAATGAGAAGATACTAATGTTATCTGAATTTTAAATATAAACTAATAATTAAACTAAAACAAATTAAATAATTAAACCAAATAATAATTAAACTAATGGGATACAGGTATGGGGGAAACACAGAAGAATGGAAAGGAAAGGAAAATTCAGAAATGGAAACAAATACGTAGAGGAAATTAGAGTTAAAAAATTGTGTCACTTTAAATCAGTGGGGAAGAAGACAGATTATTTATTACATTGGGTAGAAACAACTGGATAGCTAGTTGTAAAAGAGAAAAAGGAAGGCAGACAGGGAGGCAAAGAGGGAGGAGGCTCTACCTTACTCTGTTATTATCTAGAATAAATTTTAAATGGATTGAAAATAAAATTTGAAAAAATCATAAAATATATAAAAACATATAAGGTAAAATGAGTAATAATGAGTATTTTCTAACGATGAGTATATTCCAACTGTGAATCAAAATACAGAGGATGAGACAAAAGAGATAGATTAAACAACATAAAATCACAAGTTTATGCATAGTGAATGACACCTCAAACTCAAGAAAGAAAATATTTAAAGCTATAGTCTTCTTAAGTTACCCCGCAAATCAATTAGGACAGTAACAATAAACTCCAATCCAGTTAATAACACATTAATCGATAAAAATTAATAGCTTAAAAATATAAAAATCAATTAAAAAAACCAACAATCCAAAAGAAACATTTGCAAAGAATATGAACAGAAACTTCAAAGAAAACATCTAAATTTTTTTTCAAATCTTCCTATAAGAAAATGTTAGCTAGAAAAAGAATGTCAAATAAACCTTAAGCCAGCAAAAGAAGGGAAATAATAAAGATTAGAGCAGAAATAAATGGTACAGAAACAAGCAAACAAACAAACAAAAACAGCAGAACAGATCAATTAAACTAGGAGCTGGTTCTTTGAAAGAATTAATAAATTCTTCCCCTAGGCAGACTTACCAAAAAGAAAAGAGAAAGGACCCAAATAAATAAAATCATGAATGAAAGAGAAGTGATTACAACCGACATCACAGAAATACAATTATAAGAGAATATTATGAAAAAAATATATACCAACAAATCAGACAATCTGGAAGAAATGGGTAAATTCCTAGAAACATATAAACTACTAAAAGTGAAATAGGTAGAGATAGAAAATTTGAACAGACACATAACCAGAAAAGAAATTGAATCAGTAATCAAAAATCTTCCGACAAACAAAACTCCAGGTCTTGATGGCTTTCCATGGAAATTCTACCAAACATTTGAAGAAAGGTTAATAACTTTTCTTCTCAAACTGTTCCAAAAAATAGAAATGGAAGGAAAACACCCAAACTTATTCTATCAGGCCAGCATTACCTTGATTCCAAAACCAGACACAGACCCCTCTAAAGAGAAGTATAGGCCAATATCTCTGATGAAAATAGATGCAAAAATTCTCAACAAGATACTAGCAAATTGAATTCAACAGTACATTAAAAGAATTATTCACCATGATCAAATGAGATTTATTGTGGGCTCCAAGTGTGGTTCAATAGTCTCAAATCACATTAATAAAAGAAAGGATAAGAACTATATGATCTTCTCAATAAGTGCAGAAAAACATTTGACAAAATACAGCATCCTTTCTTGATAAAACCCCTTAACAAAGTAGGGATAGAGGCAACATACCTCAAAATCATAAAGGCCATATACAAAAGACCCACAGCTAATATCATGCACCATGGGGAAAAACTGAGAGCTTTTACTCTAAGATCAGGAACAAGACATGGATGTCCATTCTCACCACTGTTGTTTAGCACAGTACTGGAAGTCTAAGCAATCAGACAACAAAAAGAAATAAAAAGCATCCAAACCAGAAAGGACGAAGTCAAACATTCACCCTCTATAGATAACATGATACTCTATGTAGAAAACCTGAAAGACTCTACCAAAAAATTGCTAGAACTGATGCATTAATTCAGTAAAGTCACAGGATACAAAATCAATGTACAAAAATCTGTTGCATTTCTATACACCAATAATGAAGCAGCAGAAAGAGAAATCAAGGAATCAATCCCAATTACAACTGTACCGAAATCCATAAAATACCTAGCAATAAACCTAACCACAGAGGTAAAAAATCTATAATCTGAAAGCTGTAGAACACTCATGAAAAGAAATTGAAGATGACACAAAGAAATGGAAAAACATTCCATCTTCATGGATCAGGAAAAAAAATATTGTTAAAATGTCTATATTACCCAAAACAACCTACACATTTAATGTAACCCCTGTCAAAATACCACCTCCATTTTTTGCAGAGCTAGAACAAACAACCCTAAAATTTGTATGGAACTGAAAAAGACCCCAAATAACCAAAGCAAACTTCAAAAAGAAAAGCAAAGACGGAGGCATCACAATTCTGCACTTCAAGCTATATTACAAAGCTTCAGTCACCAAGACAGTATGGTACTGCCATAAAGACAGACATAGATCACTGGAACAGAATAGAAAACCCAAAAATGGACCTACAACTATATGGTCAACCAATCTGCAACAAAGCAGGAAAGAATATTCAATGGAAAAAAGACAGTATCTTCAACAAATGGTGTTGGGAAAACTGGACAGCACCATGCAGAAGAATGATACTGGACCACTTTCTTACACCATCCACAAAAATAAATTCAAAATGGACTAAAGATCTAAATGTGAGATAGGAAACCATTAAAATCGTAGAGGACAACACAGGCAGAAACCTCTTTGACATTGGCCATAGCAACTTCTTACTACATATGTCTCCTGAGGCAAGGGAAACAAAAGCAAAAATAAACTATTGGGACTTCTTTAAGACAAAAATTTCTGCAGAGCAAAGGAAATAGTCAAGAAAACTAAAAGACAACCTTCAGAATGGGAGAAGATAATAGCAAATGAAATATCTGCTAAAGGGTTAGTATCCAAAATCCACAAAGAACTTATCAAACTCAACACCCAGAAAATAAATAATCCAGTTAGGAAATGGACAGAAGACATGAACAGACACTTTTCCAAAGACATCCAGATGGCTAACAGACACGTGAAAAGATGCTCAACATCACTCATCATCAGGAAAATATAAATCAAAATCACAATGAGATACCAACCCGCATCTGTCAGAATGGCTAAAATTAAGAACACAAGAAACTACAGATGTTGGTGAGGGTGCAGAGAAAAAGGAACCCTCTTATACTGTTGGTGGGAATGCAAACTGGTGCAGTCACTCTGGAAAACAGCAAGGAGGTTCCTCAAAAAATTAAAAATAGAACTACCCTATGACCCAGCAATTGCACTTAGGTATTTACCCAAAGAATACAAAAATACTGATTCAAAGGGACACATCCACCCTGATGTTTACAGCAGCATTATCAACAATAGCCAAATTATGGAAAGAGCCCAGCTGTCCATCGACTGATGAATGGATAAAGAAGAGGTGGTACATGTATACAATGACCTACTACTCAGCCATCAAAAATAATGAAATCTTGTATCAGCTAAAAAGTATTCAATCATGTTCATAATAAGAGGATTATAAAATTTACCACACTGAGATTCAATTTTTAAGTTAATTAAAATGAAATATTTGCCAATTTTATAATTTTATGTATTAAAACCAAAGAAAAATAAATAAAAATCACATTCAAAAGTTGAAATTAAACTGAAATAGTTCAACGTAATTATGTATTAAAATTAGAACTAACCACACAGAAAACATTAATGGAAGTATTTTTTATTAACTTGACTTATTTTTTCTAAGATTTTGTTTGTTTGAGAGAAGGAGAGAATGGGTGAGAGAGAGAGAGAAAGGAGAGGAACAAGCAGACTGAGCTGAGTGCAGAACCTGATGTGGGGCTTAATCCAATGACCCTGAGATCATGACCTGGGTTGAAATCAAGAGTTGGAGGCTTAACCGACTGAGTCACCCAGGCTCCCCTATTAATTTGACTTACTAAAATAACCTGCATCAAGTGCCTGGATGGCTCAGTCGGTTAAGCATCTGCCTTCGGCTCAGGGTCCTAGAATCACGTCCCACATCAGGCTCCCTGCTCAGCAGGGAGTCTGCTTCTCCCTCTCCCTCTACCCCTCCCCCCTGCTTGTGCGTGCGCACGTGTGCTCTCTCTCTCTCTGCCTCACACACTCTCTCTCAAATAAATAAATAAAATCTTTAAAAATAAAAAATAAATTAAAAATAACTTGTGTAACAAATAAAACATCTATAAGGTAAAAAGTTAAGATAGCCCAGGAAGCAATACTCAAGACATTGATGGCCAAAAACAACCCTATCTAAAAATAGCCAGAAAAGCTGTATGCAGAAGAGCAACTCTGAATAACAAGCATATCTATCTATCTATATCTATATCTATATCTATATCTATATCTATATCTATATCTATATCTATATCTATATCTATATCATCTATATCTATCTATATCTATATCTATCTATATCTATCTAGGAAAGAAAATTTGAGTTACTCAAAAATAACAAACTTTAAAAACATATGTTTTATCAGTCATCATATTGGCAAAAAAACTAAAGTTCTAAAACGTAATGTACCCACAGAAAGACAGCTTCTATAGTAATGGTGGGTGTGTGAAATAGGGAAAATTTTTAGAGAGAAATTGGAAAGTATTTAGTAAATTTTAAGGTGCACACCAAGGTAGCTTTTGGATATTAAAACATTAGGTCATAGATAGTAAAATGATTTATTAAGAGTATGAAAGAAGCAAAAACTTTGTTCATATCCATAAAGACATGATTATATAAATTTAGGGTATTTAGAATGTTAGGATACTATACAGGGTACACTGAAATAGACTAAACACATCTATGTGTATTTACACAAAAGTACCTTAAGATGATATTGTATAAAAAAGGGAGGTAAATGATACAGGGATAATAACACATTCATGTACATTTAAAAAATGAAAACAAAAAATATTTATAGATATGGAACTATAATAACTCTCTAAAACCCTGGGTAGCAAAAATAACTGCCAACTTCTAGTGATGGAAGTAGAGCAATTAGGTAATGGAGTCTGGTAAGAGTATAATGAGAATGAAAGTCTATCTTTACTATCTTTCTGAAAATTAAAGCAGTATGGCAACATATTACAATTTTGGTATCTGATTGCACATGTATGTTTGTTACATAACTTTATCCTATTTTAAAAATTGTAATAAAAAATTTAAAAAATTAAAATAAACCTCTGACGTCTCAAATGCATCTCTGGGAAGAATACAGTTTTAAAGCACTTTATGGATTTGTCTTCATAGTGCAGATCCCACAAAACCTAAAGGGTTAATCTCTGATTATTATTATTAAAGAAAAAAAAAAAACCTGACAAATGAAATGAATTTTAAATATTTTATGGTACCCTGCAATTTTGTTACCTTGTAGTTCAAAGCTCTTTGATGAGTTTTGAAAGCTGTTTCTTGTACTGATATCAAAGATTTAGTTATTTTTAAATGATGATATTCTTGAACTGTAAGCTTTTCTTTATCCTCCTTAAGTATTTTAGGCCTAAAACATCCTTGTGAAAAATAGTGCAAATCTTCATATGAATCTTTACAAAGAATTTATTTGGCTTTTTGCCCATCCTTTTTAAATATGACTGCAATTTAAAAATCCTCATTTTGTTGTTTTTTAATGGACATTTCTCAGGTGAAGGATTAAGATTTTAGGGGTAATATATGCATTTGGACTATATACATTTGAAACGAATTTTAATATTAACTACTCACATTCTATAGTTAAAGTGTAATATTCTAATCTGTGATTCTAGGATTATTTATCTTTAAATTTAGGGACCTAATATTCTCCTTTATACCTTAAAAATCAGTTTTACATAGAAGATTATTTATGTCATAAGAAATAGTAATAACATTCATTATGTAGAAAATTTTAGCAAAGCACTGTACTAAAATAGTATCAAGCTACCATTTAAACAACAACTACTCAAAGAATATAATATTGGGTAGATATTTTGAAAGTGTGCAAAGTACAATTCTATTCATTGTCTGGTAGTCAAAAACAACAATTTAAAGATAACTTTCTAACATTATACTTCATCATTTATAAAAAGTATTTTACTGTGTTCCAGTCAAGTTTTAGAAAAGTGGTTAGGAATTTAGGTTGACATATAATATATTACATTTTTTTCTCATTTAAGATTAAAAACCCTCCCAATTGCATGTTTTTGTGTGGAACATCTGATTTTCAAGATAGGATTTGAGACGCCTGCCATTTTAGGGTCATTTTTCAGGACACTCTATCATTTTCATTTCATCTAAATTCAATTCATTTGAATTCAATTCATGTGTTGACAACTGATTTTCTAGGCAGTTTTTATTAATGTTAATTTTTTAGCTAGTTATTGTGGAGACTTCTGCAGAGACTCTCTGAAGTCTACATTCTTTTTCTTTGTTGTTTTTTCTTACATTCTTTTCTTTATGCAGGTCTTTATGTGTCTTTATGCTATTTTTTGCTAAATTCTAGGCAATGGATTGTGAGCGGAAGTAATTGACACTATTTTCATAAAAACTTTCTATACCCATTCCACCATGCTTTTTTTCCGCCCTCGTCAATGGCTAAAATGGTAAGGACATCCAGAATAATCCCATATAAACTTCAAAAGTTTTGTATTGCAGATAAGATAACTAATTTGTACATGTGTTTTGTAACTTAATTTGAAGGTACTTGGTGGGAGGTATTTAGAAATAAAACACACTAACACATACAAATTTTCAATCATTTTTTATGGAAGATTTGAGGAGTGTATGCTTCTATGTACCAGAAACACTGGGGATATGGCAAATCTAATCACTAAGATGTCTGAAGGCCTAATACAGGATCTGTTTGTGAAGGGTATGCTGAGCTATTTAAACCATATCATAAGGCCTCTGCAATATACATGTTATATATAATACAGAGACCTTATGTTTATAAACGCAAATATGTATTTTGTATATATATATATATAATATTTTATAAATGTGTGGGTATGTATAAAGTCTTTTACAGGCAGTGGGTCCTCCAACTCCATTCCATATGTCTTTTATTGTGTGGTGATTCAGGCTTCATTGTTTTAATCAACTTAGGACACGTTTAGTCTCATGGTCCAGCTAGAGTGGATCTTTAGGTCATATCTGATTTCATATAAACCTAAAATTTCAAAAACCATAGCCTCAACACCACTTACTGCTATGTACAATTTGTTCTAGGAAACGGTTTTGTGTGTGACAATGCTTCTTTACTAACTTTAAAGAGTTATTTTACCTATCATTGCTGAAGTTTCATCATGGGGGTACAACAGAGGTACACAAGTCACAATTTCTCATACCATCCGGATCAGAAATAAAACACATTTATTATAATTAAGCATTTACATGACTCATCTTCCTTTCTAGTATTAAATATCATAATTAAAAGCCATCATGAAACCCAGTACCACTACAGAATAAATCCGATTGCTGTATTAAAAGAAAATATTTAAGTTCTTTGTTTAGCTTATATTTTTTCACTAATTAAATCAAAAGCAATACAGTATAGAGGTTGTTACAGAATACCATATTTTTTAGCAGATGTAAAAACCCCTTTTTTTCGAAGCCCTTAAAAAGTACAATCAAGGCATATTTGGGTAATGGCTTAAGACTGACAGGGCTGCTAATCATATCTATTTTATATGTATTCAATCATCACAATAATAACTGCATAATTTGGTGTACACAATCCAAACAGCTCATGGTATGGTAATAGTCATTTTAATTTTTGATGTTTAATCATTTGTTTATAGGAATATAGTCATTTAATGTTTTTATTGTTTATACGGGCATGTAATTTCTCCTCATTTTTACTCATTCCCTGATCTGCAGTTAAGCATATGTAATAGTCACTGCTGAAATTCCTTTTCATTGTATGCATTACATTATATGCTTTAGGCACAAAGCAAGAGAAAACAATGGAGCTTTCAAATAGTTATGCTTCTTGTCTCCAATGAATGTAAGATAATTGCATTAAGAAAGAAAAGCAAAATGTTGTGCTTTTACCAACAGGAAATGGTTATCATTGTCCAACAAAAAATAAAATAAACTATGTAGATTAAGAGTCTGCCTCGATCCAACATGAATCATGCACAACTAACACATTTATCCCAAATGTCTTTGAAATAGAAGAAAAGATTCCTTATTTGAATGAAGAGCTGGAAACAGGTTAAGCTGTATTTCAGTAAAAGTAGAAAAATAAGAATCTTTTGTCAAGAATACACATTGTTCTTAACTTCTTTGAGACCAAAAAAAAAGTAATGGCCATGTCCATGTAATAGATTTAAGGAAAATAATCACACACAGATAAAACATGCATTATTAGGTAGTGATTTCACACACACACATGCACACACACATATTTTATGTGTATGTGCAGACATAAAAAGGGCTTAAAGAAAAAAGCGTATTTATCTACACAGATTTCCACATGCATATAAGCTAATTTATGTGCATGTATTATTTTTAATCCATATTACAATCCCATAAATAAAGACCAGCATAATCTTATGAATTAAGAGCTCATGATTTAGGTAGTTTAAGTAATTTACCCAAACTGACCAGCTAATATATGTCAAAGCAAGGAATCAATTTAAGTTTGTCTGACTATTCAACCAATCCTTTTGAACACTTCTGTGCAATGTAGAACTCAAAGTATAGGCTGAGAACAGATGTAAGCTTACATAAGTGTTCACTATATGAAGGAAGTTCTGTCCTCTTAAAATTCATTACAGTACAGTAGAAGATTGCTGTGAAAAATGATATGATTCTCTTCAGAATATATACATATTGTAAAATAAAAAGAAATCCATATATTTGAAATAAAATTTTTCACTCATGAAAGCAATTTCTTTCTACTGAAATTTCTTTTTTTTTTTTTTTAAAGATTTTATTTATTTATTTGACAGAGATAGAGACAGCCAGCGAGAGAGGGAACACAAGCAGGGGGAGTGGGAGAGGAAGAAGCAGGCTCATAGCGGAGGAGCCTGATGTGGGGCTCGATCCCAGAACGCCGGGATCACGCCCTGAGCTGAAGGCAGACGCTTAACCGCTGTGCCACCCAGGCGCCCCTCTACTGAAATTTCTTAAACCTGCATTTTACACATAAGACTCAGGTGCAAAAAAATGTTTTCATATAGTATCATATATTTGCTTACATTCTCATTTAATATTTATTTAAATTCATAACAATAAAATTCCAAATACAGTGGTATCTACTACTATTTTTTCCTGTAATGTGCATTCACTATATTATAATATCGCTATAAAAAGATACTTTAATAATCTTTTAGAAAAATGAGCAACAAGTTAACTCTGATCTCACATTATTTGGTATAGTTATTCACACAATTGTTTTATTCAACAGATATTTATTTTCTACATGTGTCACAAAATTCTACATATCATGTATATAGCCTTTTATTTACTTATTTTTAGAGAGAGAGAGAGAGAGAAAGAGTGAATGTGCTTGAGCAGGAGGAGGGGCAAAGGGAGAGGGAGAGACAGACTCAAGCTGGCTCCACACCCAGTGTGGAGCCCAACTCGGGCTCCATCTCACAACCCTGAGACCATGACCAAAGCCAAAATCAAGAGTCAGCAACATAACTGACTGAGCCACCCAGGCACCCCTCAAGTATATAGTCTTGAACAAAACAAAAGTTTCTGTTCTCATGGAGTATACATTTGGGGTTGGAGTAGGGAGAAAGAAAAGTACAGATGACTGAAAAATAGACAAAACAAGATTCCATATGCTTATATGTGCCTTGAAAAAGAATGTTTCATGGTAAGGAGGAAAGATGACAATGAGGATTTCTATCTTATACACGGTGTTCTGAAAAGAAAGAAAAAAAACTGTTAGAAGATGATATTTGAGAAGAATCTAATATGAAATAGTAAAATAAATCCTGGAAGAGTTAATAGACATGCAAGTATAAAGGGGGCAAGAAAAATATTGGAGACAATTTTCTGCTGCTACACTTTTCCTTAATTTTTGAAGACTAAATGGCTCATACAATTTAAAATATTCATGTATTTGTTCCATTTCTAATACGTGATTTGACAGTGATCTGTTCAAAGTAGCCACACTCCCCTCTTTACTGTCTTACCACAGGAAAGATCTTTAAAAAAAAAAAAAAAAGATTTTATTTATTTATTTGACAGAGAGAGTGAGAGAGCACAAGCAGGGGGAACAGTAGAGGGAGAGGGAGAATCAGGGACCCTACTGAGCAGGCAGCCCGATGCAGGGCTCGATCCTAGGACACTGAGATCATGACCTGAGCCAAAGGCAGATATCTAACCATCTGAGCCACCCAGGCACCCCAGGAAGGATCTTTGTCAATTAAATTAAAAAAAAAAAAAAAAAAAGGAGATGTAGCAAAATGAGAAGTGACTTACCAAAATATATATATATATCTTTTTAAAGAAAAATAAAGTGATAATATTTCTAGGATATTCCCCACTTAAATACATTGTACTCTCTGTTCAAAGGTATAAAAACACTGAAAAATGTTTAAATTTTTTATTAATAGGTATCTGTGGGATTTGGTGCAGTAATTTGTAACAAGCTTGTAATATATGATTCTGCTGCTTCCAGGACCAGATTTAGTTATCATTTTGAAGAGCCAAAGGAACAAAGTTAAGCTTTCTTCCCAGTAGATAAACTACATATAACAAGCAGTCTAAAATCTACACAGCATAAAAAAAAAGGTAGTGCTGCAAAGTTATAGTGACCTTTCTTACAGAAATCTATTGGATGAAAAAAATAATGTTTTTATTATATTTTATTCAATTTTACTAGTTATGCAACAATTCTCTAAAATAAAAAGGAAAATATTGTATAATAAACATAATATTCAAAAATATGACAATTTTTCTGTATCTCAAAAAACAAATATATTTTGGGTCTCAAGATTTATTTTTTTGGCTGTTTGCTGGTGAATAAAGTTGCTTTTCAGAAAATTATTTTTCCAGTCCACCATCATCTTTGAACTACAAAAATCCAAATGTAAGAGCCTTGGATCACTAACATTATTCCATGAGAAAAGCTGTAGTTTGATGGCTCATAGCATAGATTTTGGAGCCAGACCAAATTGCCATGGCACTGAGAGAATGTGTTTAACCTCAGTTCATCTTAACTTCCCTATTTGAAAAGGCAAATTGTACTTACTCCTTGATAGGGCTGTTGTGCGGTTTTTAATAATTAGCATTTTGTAAAGGCTTAGCATGGTATGGGGCACAGAGTAAAAATCTAGTGGACTGCTGAAAATCCTGGGTTCTGGAATAGAAAGATAGGGTACAAATCCATGTTCCGTACCTGACTAGTTACATGACTGCAGCTACCCTAATCACTCCAGCACTCAGTTTCCACATCTAGGCAATTGGGAATCTTAAAATTCCCTCTGTGTGATCAGTGCTCATTAACTGGATATTCTAAGTAGAGTTCTCAGCACCAGTGAGTGTTTCATTGTGCTTCATCCTCATTAATTATTGTCACCTGACACATCATTAGTAGCAGCAGGAGGGGAGTGAAGGAATAGTAAATGCCTAATGTGATCTAATGTTGGGGATAATAATGATTATTTCTGATAGAGATAGTATTCAACTACTGGAGATTTTACTTCAAAAAATGTTTTTTTAGGGATGCCTGGGTGGCTCAGTCAGTTAAGTGGCTGCCTTCAGCTCAGGTCATGATCCCAGGGTCCTGGGATCAAGTCCTGCATCGGGCTCTTTGCTCAGCAGGGAGCCTCGTTCTCCCTCTGCCTGCTCTGCCTGTTGCTCCCCCTGCTTGTGTTCTCTGTCTCTGACAAATAAATAAAGTAAAAAAAAAAAAGTTTAAAAAATGCTTTTTTAGTTAAAATTTTTAAAAAATTCTTTGTGCTTTCTAAGTAATCTTATAAGAAGACAAGTGTCTATTATTTTGTCTAAATAGAAAAATCAAGTTTTTAAAAATCTTCATATGAATAAAATTGACAGAAACTAAAGTTCATTCTATTTAAGTAAAATTGCCTAGGGTGTGTGTGGCACCAGTTTGAAAATATATGTAAATATAATATATCATAATATGGATGTATTTGTGTTTATAACAATTTTATATATAATTGCAGCAGAAATGGGAATTTATCCTTAATGGTATAGATTATAAAAACCCAGAACATTCTGCCTTTTCCTGTATAGATTGGGTGCTACAACTGAAGATTTGAAATCCCCATATCATGAAGCTTTTGGCCATATCATGTGCACCTAGAATTCCTTTAGTTTCCTTCCTTCAAGGACTCATTATTAAGTCAAATTTTTTAGGAATAGAAGATTCTTAGAACAAACATACCACTAGATCAGGGATTTTGTCTATTTTGTTTACTGCCGTGCGCCCACTACTGAGAATAGTACCTGGTAAATAGTGCATGTAAGTCTATAATTACTTGCCTGATATGAACGGTGCTCTTATTTTATTTACTTGTTCAGTTTTCATACTACCTTTGACCTCATACCCACCCTAAGTCTAAATTCATGGTCTAGATGTCTACTGCTAATATGTGTGCCTTTTTTTTTTTTTTTTAAGATTGATCAAGTGATTTGAGAAAGAGAGCAAGCATGAGTGGGGGAAGGGCCAGAGGGAGAGGGAGAGAGAATCCACAAGAAGATTCCCCACTGAGCATGGAGCCAGACATAGGACTCGATCTTATGACCCTGAAATCATGACCTGAGCTGAAACTAAGAGTCCACCACTTAACTGACTGAGTCACCCAGGCCCCCCTATTGTGTATGCCTTTTTGAGGATTTCTTCAGTCACAGTATTTTGAAGGCAAAGACTATCCCTCTATTAAGATGAACCAGGAAACCCCACAGCTATCTCCGTCATTGAAGATTCCTTTCTCACTCTCTGTGGCTTATCATAAGCAAATACGTTTTTAAAGTAGGATGACCCCAGAAAAACTCGCAAAAACAATAACATTCCATCCAGCATTTTGTGAGTTGGTTCTGATGCCTTAGGTCAAGATCACTGAGTTGTAATGTTATCTGAAAATGTGTGAAGATTTGAGTAAGCATAATTAGCAATACTGCTAAGATCTAAGAAACTTAAACCATCTGTCTATTACCCAGTCTTTGATGCACTGTCAGTGTACTTGATGGGAGTATGAGGAAAGACTGGCTCAAACTGATCAGACATTTTACAATATGCTTGTTTTACTGGAGTCGTTAAAAACATAACGCTCATATTTATTCAGTGAATCCGACATGTATTTTGTGAGCAATTACTGGGCAGCTAGTAGAGTACATAGTAAAATATTCCCAAAGAAATATAAGGTCACCAATAAGCAAGTCTTTGTAGCTGAATTACATATTTTGAATATTTTGAGTATATTAACACACATTTTCAACTTTAGACGCAGTGTACTTTCAAATATTTATTGCCATTTGCCATAATTTTATGCCAAATAATAACCAAATTAAAAATAATTTTATATTTTTAAGTACTATCTGAAAGTCAGACTCTGTTCTAGATTCTTAGAATACCTCAGTGAACAAAAGAAAGATTCCTAAATTTGTGGAGCTTATATTCTGGTGGAAGAGACAAAGAATAAACAATGGGTATAACTATGAAATAAATTTCATAATACATTTGAAACTGGTTATTTTATTATTAGAAAAACAAAGAGAAAGAAACCAGAAAAAGAAAGAACATGACCATGGTACTGCAGGTACTGAGAGTTGGTGTAGGGGAGACTGATAAGAAATTTAATATTGAGTAATTGGGGTATGTCTTATTAAGAACTTAATATTTGGGGGCGCCTGGGTGGCACAGCAGTTAAAGCGTCTGCCTTCGGCTCAGGGCGTGATCCCGGCGTTACGGGATCGAGCCCCACGTCAGGCTCCTCCACTATGAGCCTGCTTCTTCCTCTCCCACTCCCCCTGCTTGTGTTCCCGCTCTCGCTGGCTGTCTCTATCTCTGTCGAATAAAATAAATAAAATCTTTAAAAAAAAAAAAAAAAGAACTTAATATTTGGGCAAATGCTTGGATGAAGTGAAGCAGTTAGTTAGCCATGTGGATATCTAGAAAGGGAGAAGAGTGGGTGCAAAGGCTCTGAGACTCGAGAACATCTCTCATGTTCAAGGAATGGAAAATAGGCCGGTAGGTTTGAATGGAAGTTTGGGGATTGGGGGAGGGAATGGATGAGAGGGAAAAGTTAATAAGGAATTCAGATCCCAAAGGCACTTGATACCACCAAAGGACTTTGGTTCTTATACTGAATGAAGCAGAGATACCAAGGTTTTGATTTCCCTTGCCTTTAAAACAATCAGTCTGATATTGAATTTCCACAGCATTGTCAGTAAGTATAGCATAGGTTATAAACATTCTTTCACCTTTTTTAGAATTATTTTTCCAAAATGATCATGAAAACTTAATTTCTGTGATGTTGAGGTCTAAATATTATGCTTTATGTTAACTCCGCAGAGTGTCTGGTGGTGTTGGCCATGTAAGTAGGCGTTTTAAAAAAATAATAATAATATTTGATTAAGTGTGAAATTATTTGTTCAACTAACAAGTGTTTTGTAACTTCCTGTTAAAAGCCTAATAGTGAAGATACAGTAGTAAACAAAGAATATGAAAATCATTGACCTCAATGTAACTTACATGTCAAGATAATTCACATGTCAGCGAGCACATGCAGTTTTTGCTTAAAATCTGGGGAATAAAGAGACCTCTTTTTACTAACCTTCTCTTTCCATAATATTTTGATTCTAGCATTTATGAAACTTCTACACAAGTCTGCAGGTACTGAGAGGACAACAGATGGGTGAGACTCTGCTCACAATTCAATCACATTTTTTAAAAAGATGTATTTATTTTAGAGAGAGACAGAGTGTGCAAGCAGGGGATGGGCAGGGGGAGAAGGTGAGGGAAAGAATCTCAAGCAGACTCCCCACTGGGCACAGAGCCTAACACAGGGCTCAATCTCATGACCCTGAGAGAGCATGACCTGAGCCCATGATCTGAGCTGAAATCAGGAGTCGTATTCTTAACCAACTGATCCACCCCGAGCAGGCTCAGTAGTCACCTGGTACTTCAGTGCATAGTAAAACTTCTGGTCCTTCCTGTCTTGCTCTTGTGGAGTCTTTTGAGTACTTTCCACTGCTTGTGTCTTTGAGGGTGAGAAAAAGTCTTGTTTGTTAATTCTTTCATTATCCTACTCTAGAAATTCAGGTAAAAGTGGTTCTATAAAATGTGATTACATATTTGAAAGTTTGACCACATAATTTGGAAAATAAAGTGCTCTATTGGGCTCCAAGCTCCACATCTGCAAAACTGACATCCTACTAAAGCTACCTCACTAAATTCTTTTAAGAATTTGAAAGATAAAGGTGCCGTGTCTTGATTAGCCTGAATTCCCATCATTTTATTAATTAAAGTAGTTATGGCTATTATTTCACCCCCAATTGCAACTTAAATTATGAAAAGGTTAAATGGCCTATTTTTTTAAGTAAGTTATCTCTATGAACTGAATTTATCAATTTTGTCAGCCTTTATGATATTCAGGACCAATTGTACGATATTGATTTCTAGCCCAGTTCTTAGAAACTGTATCTACTTCAACATTCCAATGTGTATCTCAGTTGCTTTCTTAAATTATCAAAGCAAAACTTTAACCTGTTTACAGAATTATAATGTATATATATGCCTACAAAATTCCCTCTTAAAACATATTTTTTAATCAATGAGCATAAGGTATAGTAAGAAAATGAGCAATGTAATACTGTTATATGGTAATTATATATAAAGTAATTTCATTTTCTAGAATTCTAGATGATAACAGAGCTAGGATCAATCATTTAAGGATCCATCAGTATAAAGTACATCTGAAGGCAAAACAGGATATTTTAGTGAATACCAGAAGTAGTTTTAGGAAAGAGAAAATTGAATTAATAATTAACTAATTTTTTTCTAAAAAGTCCTCATTTGGCAGGTTCAAAAAGCAGATGGCTCATCGAGACTGACAGAAGCTTATTAAGATTTGAAAATAGTGATTCTCTCTGTTGGTTTTGCCATGCCAGTATAGTTCAACCCATAAGAGAAAAGTAGTTTGTTGTAAAAGACAGGTGTATTAGGATTAATGTGGAAATTAACTGGTTTCCTTTCTATAAAAACAGTATAAAACCATTTATAACATTTAATATAAAAGAGAATATAGTTGTTGCAAAGCGCAAGGTGCAATGCCAAAAGTGAATTCAGGCTATTTCTTGGCTTGCAACCACCATGAAATCACTTCTTCCAGTGAATAATGTATTACTTGCCTTGGGCCCACCAGAAATTGAGTAAGAAGCTCAATACTTAGTGGCCTTTTTTGAATATTGAAGGACCATATCCAGTATTTAGAGATATTAATTGGCTCTAACTACCAAATCACTTTTTTCTTGATCAAAATTCATTACACAGTAGAGTGTCAAACCCTAGTATTTTGAATTACACTGCATATAAAACACTTCCATCGTTTTTGTTTTGTTTTGTTTCAAAAAAAAAAAAAAAGAAAGAAAGTTTGGTAATACAGTTTTCACTATAGAATCTGCCAAGGAAACTCTGCTCAAGTGGAGGTTGCATACCTAGGAGCATACTAAATGTAATAAAAAAAAGAAAACATGCACAAAATACTTGAATAAGTGGTTTAGGTTCTGAGAGTCATTCCTATCTTCTGACACTTTGCCCCTGGCATAATGCAACAGGTATGATCAACATAGCATAAGGTAGGTAAAAGAAGAAGAGACTGTGATCAATAGATACAAATGCTAAAATAGCTGAAACAATAATTTTGGAAAGCTGTTGCATAACATCTTATCAGTGGTTAAACAGCTCTCTGGCTGCTGTGGCTGAGAGTCTGCCACAAGAATTGTTTGAAAAATATTGCACTGACTCATCAGCAGTAGCCACGTGGTTACTAGATAAGAACAGAGAAATAGATGTATTACAGTAAGGCAACAGGGGCTGTGGGAATTGCTGTGTTTCTAGACCCTAAGATTTTTGGGGCTACCTAGGTAGTTAAAAATGTGTTCCCAGAGGAAGATTAGCTGGATAATTATAACACAGATCTTATGGAATATAAGCTATGGACACAGAAAATCAGTTGCATGAGCTGGATGGACCTGACAGCCACGTACCACATGGAATCAGTCTCTTTGAGATGATTCCCTTGACAGCTAACAAAGTCTATGATGACATTTTTGAGTCCAAGTCTCGTCTATTCTGTAGATGAGATTAATTCCAGTGAAATTTTTAAAAGGCAGCATCTTGAATTACTGTCAAGTGGATTGCTTTGGTTTTCTATTCATGGTGCCAGATGAGTTTAAGGGAGCATAATCCAATAAAAAATTTAAAATTAATTTTAAAAATTAAAAATAGACATTTTAATGGCTTTGCTTTTGTGGTTCCTGCAAATGAAACTACAAGAAAGGGCTGAGAACAAACATTTCATTCTGTTTGTTTTTCTTCAATTTGGACCTCCTGCTTAGATCTCTGATCAAAGAATGCCTACACAGATTCTGTAGTGTAGAAAGGACAAAATATCATATTATAAAATATTCCTTTCCTATCCTTTTGTATTCCCAGAGCAATAAGTTAATTGAAGATTGTACTGGGCAGATAAAACAATTATTACGTAAAATGAGTGGGCTTTGAATGGGACATGAAGGGCTGACTTGTGAATTAGAAAATATATATATATATATATATGGACTTTATGAAGGTTTAATTAAAGCTTAACAACTACACTGTACTACCTCAAGGTGTTAGAATGATGATATGGAAATACCTTGCCTATTACTTAATATCTCACAAAGTAACATCAAATCACCTTTCTGCTAACAGCTATTCCTCTTTGTTTCACTTTACCTAACATGTGATGAATTGGCATTTGTAGAAAATAAAGGGGAAACATGAAAGGAATTGAACAATGAGATAGGATCAAAATAGACTAGTAAACTAAGTAAATATCCAGTGAATATTATTATACTAAATATATAGTGTTTCAATGCATGAGTATTTATAAACAGTATTTTCAGGAGTGATAGCCAACGTAGAAAATCTAGATGGTGTTATAGAAAATTGCATAAAACCCTTTGCATTGGTTTAACAGCCTGGTATAATATTTAGAAACCAGACTATGTAATTTCTATGAGTAGTTAAGCATAGAAAAACATGGCTGAAATAATGATGAACACTTAGTATTTACTCAACTTTTTGTTTTTATCCTTTAATGCCCATATTCTGTTCATAATGTCGTAAGTATTTGTGGTTGTTAGAGCAAAATAAATCTGAAAATTTCCCTGGGGGTAAAATGGTATCCGTCTTTAAAACAAAACAAAACAAAATAAAACAACGCAACTCAGGGCACCTTTCCTGTGGTTGTTTGCTGCCCTTCCCTCACTGCTCAATGCATTTTCATTAACACCCACCACACACTCCATCAGCAGACATCTGTGTTCCTATCTTTAAGAAATGTTATCCTACAAGTCTTTCCTCATGACACTGCTGCCTATTACATAAATCACACAGACATTCAACCCCTTGGAATGGAATCAGAACCCCACAAAGCTGACTGCTGTCAGGACTCATAAGGAATGCAATTAATAAATTTATTATTTAGGAGGGGAGATGTTTGCTTTCCAAAAATCCATGAAAATTGGAATGTTATCCAGAGTGTATATCACAGCAACTAAGCTAAAGTATCTTTTTATCTTCAGGCTCACCCATTTAATAGTCATTATGTTTTCTGCTTTATCTCTGCTTCTGTCAGCTCTGCTAGTGTCAGAACACTTCATTCATTCAGTCAATCAACAAAGATCCATTTAGTACCAAATTGTGCATGTGTGTGTCTGTGTGTGTGTGTCTGTGTGTGTGTGTGTGTGTGTGTGTGTGATGAATAAGACAAATTTCTGCCACCATGGAGCATATGATCTAGAGTTTAAAATTATTTCTATTTAACACCACAAATGTAAACAACACTTACAAAATTGAAAAGAAAATAGATGATAATGACGTTAAAGAGAAAATCTTAATTTTAAAAACAGTAAAATTGACATGCCTATTATTAGAAATAAAATATAGTCATATATTAACTAAAGTAAAATTTAATAAAAATTTGGGGGCAGTGATGTCATCAAGATGGCAAAGTGGATGGTTCCTTATTGATCGTTAAAGGTAAACGTATACTCAAAACCAGATTCTCCAATATTGTAATGGTGGTACATAAATCATTTACAACTCTAGTTTAAAGGTTAAAAAACAAGTCTGTTAAGAATAACTATAATAATTTATTGTTGAATGTGCCATATAAAAAAAAGATCTAAAATGTAAAAACATCAATAACTTGTTGTTATAGGAGAAGTATAAATTTTCCGTACACTATTGATCTTAAATTGTTATCAACTTAAATAGAATGTAATAACTAACATATTTTATATAAGCTTCATGGTAAATACAAAAGAAAAATATGTAGTAGATACACAAAAGATCTTGATAAAGGAGTTAAAGCATACTGCCACAAAAAGTCAATAAATTACAAATGAAGAGAACAGACAGGAAATAAGGAACAAAATTATCTACAAAACAGTCAGAAAACAATTAAGAGAAACAAAACAGATAAACATAAGAGAAAGAAAAAAAAGAGGAAGGCAAACCATAAAAGACTGAACTATAGATAATAAACTGAGTGTTGCTGGAGGGAAGGTGGGCAGGGATCAGGCTAAATGGGTGATGGGTATTAGGAGGGTATTTGTGATGAGCACTGGATGTTCTACGTAAGTGATGAATTACTAAACTCTGCTCCTGAAACTAATATTTCACTATACACTAACTAAAATTTAAATAAAATCTTTAAATATAAAAAGAATGAATGGCCATAGTTAAGTCCTTACCTATCAATAATTACTTTAAATGTAAGTAAACTGAATCATCCAGTTGCAAGACATAGAATGGCTAGAACAGATTAAAAAACAAAAACAAAACAAAACAGAAAAACAAGATCCAACAATATGTTACATATAAAAGAATCAATTTAGCTTTAAAGACACACATGGGCAGAGAGTAAAGTGATGGAAAAAGATATTCCAAGCTAAAGATAACAAAAGAAAACAAGGGTAGCAATAACTATATCAGACAAAATAGGTTTTTTAGCCAAAAATCATCACAAGAGACAAAGAAAGTCATTATATAGTAAGAAAAATGTCATCAATTCATCATTATAATAATTGTAAGTGTTTATGTACCTGACATTGAAACGCATAAATATATAAAACAGAAACTAACAAAACAAAAAGGAAAAATATACAGCAATATAATAATAGTTGGGGACATTAATACCCCACTCTTACATATGGATAGATCACCCAGACAGAAAATCAATATGGAAATAGTGAATATAACACTATGCCAGGGACACCCAGGTGGTTCAGTAGGTTAAGCATCTGCCTTCAGCTCAGGTCATAATCCTAGCGTCCTGGGATCAAGCCCTGCATTGGGCTCCCTGCTCTGTGGGGATCTATTTCTCCCCCTCCTTCCTGCTTGTGTGCTCTCTCTCACTATCTCTCTCTCTCTCAAATAAATAAATAAAATATTTAAAAAGAATTTTTAAAAATTAAAAAAATAAACACTATGCCAGGGCGCTTGGGTGACTCAGTGGGTTAAGCTTCTGCCTTCAGTTCAGGTCTTGATCCAGTATCCTGGGATCAAGTCCCACATAGGGTTCCTTGCTCCGTGAGGAGTCTGATTCTTCCTCTGCGCCTGCTCCTCCCCATCTCTCTCTCTCTTGCTCCCCATCTCTCTCTTGCTCCCTCTCTAATAAATAAATAAAATCTTAAAAAAAAACAAACAATATGCCAACGAACCTGACAGATATATACAGGACAGTCCAACAGGATCACAGTAAGTATTCTTCTCAAGCACACATGGAACATTTTCTAGGATAGATCACATTTTGACCACAAACAAGAGTCTCAAAAAAAAAATCAAGAATATAGAAAGCATATCAAGTATCTTTTCCAGTCAAAATGATATTAAACTAGAAATCAGTAACAGAAGGAAATCTGGAAAATTCACAAATACACAGACATAACACATTTTTAAACAACCAACAAATATAAAAAAAAAGAAGATAAAATGAGAATAAAAAATATATCTTGTGACAAATAAAAATAAAAAAATATACCATATCTTATGGGGAACAGCAAAGCAGTTTTAAAGGAAAGTTTAGAGTCACAAATGTCTATATCAAAAAGAAAGATTTCAAGTAAACAACCTAATATTACACCTCGAAAAAACTAGTAGAAGAACAAAGTAAAACCAGAATTAGCAAAAGGAAAGAAAAAATAAAAATTAGAACAGAAATATATGAAATACCTGATCAAAAACAAAACTAGGAGTTGGTTTTTTAAATGGTGAATAAAATTGGCAAGACTTTAGCTAGACTAACCCAGAAAAAGAGAGAGAACTCAATAAAATCAGAAGTGAAAGAGGAGACATTATAATAGATACCACAGAAATACAAAGGATCAAAAGAGACTATTATGAACACTTATATGCCAACAAATCAAAAAGCCTAGAGGAAATGGACAAATCTCTAGGCACATACAACCTATCAAGACTGAATCATAAAGAAATATAAAATCTGAACAGACCAATAACGAGTGAGGAGATTGAATCACTAATAAAAATCTTCCAACAAATAAAAGTCCAGAATCAGATGGTTTCCACAGTGAATTTCTACCAAACATTTAAAGAAGAAATAATGCTAATCCTTTTCAAACTCTTCTCAAAAGGTTGAAGAGGATGGAACATTCTCAAACTCATTTTACAAGGCCAGCATTATCTTGATATCAAAACCAGATAAGGGCACTACAAGAAAAAACAAAGCAAAATAGCAACAAAAAGAACTACTGGATAATATCACTGATAAATAAAAATGTAAAAATTCTCAACCAAATACTACAAAACTGAATTCACCAGCATATTAAAATATCATAAACAACGATCAAGTGGGATTCATTCCTTGGATTTAAGGATGGTTGAACATATGCAAATAAGTAAATGTGATACATCATATTAATAGAATGGCCAATAAAAGTCTTATGATCATCTCTATATATGCAGAAAAGGCATTTGGCAAAATTCAACATCTTTTCATGATAAAAGCACTCAACAAATTGGGTACAGGAGGAATGCACATCAACATAATAAAAACCATATATTGTAAGCCCATAGTCAACATCATAATGGAAAATGTTGAAAGTTTTCCCCTCGAAGATCAGGAACAAGCATGTCCACTTTAACCACGCTCATTTGACATAGTGCTGGATGTCCTAGCCAGAGAAACCAGGCAAGCAAAAGAAATAAAAGGCATCCAAGTAAAAAAAGGAGTAAAATTTTCTGTTTATAGATGACATGAACTTACATTTAAAAATTCCTAAAGACTCTACTAGAAAATTGTTAGAATAAGCAAATTTAGTAAAGTTGCAAAATACAAAATCAATATACAAAAGATAGGAGCTTTTTTTTTTATATGGAACGCTTCACAAATTTGCATGCCATCCTTCTGCAGTGACCATGCTAATCTTCTCTATATCATTCCAATTCTAGTATATGTGCTGCCGTAGTAAGCACAAGACACGATCATTTTAACACTCTAACAATTAACTATCTGAAAAAGAAATAAAACAGTCTAATTCACAATGGCATCAAAAATAATAAAATACTTAGGAATAAATTTAACTAAGGAGATGAAAGATCTGTACACTATAAACTATGACATTGATAAAGAAATTGAAGGAGACACAAATAAATGGAAAGATATTCCATATTTATGAATGGTAAAAATTAACATTGTTAAAATGACCATACTACACAAAGCCATCTGTAAATTTAATTGCTATCAAAATTCCAATGTTATTTTTTACAGAGATAAACAAAAAATCCTAAAACTCATATGCAACCATAAAAGACCCCAAATAAACACAGAAGTTTTGTGAAAGAATGAAGTAAAGGTGTTACACTTCCTGATTTGAAACAGTACAAAGCCCTCACACTCAAAACAATAGAGTACTGGCATAAAAACAGACCAATAAACAAGTGGAACATAATTGAGAGCCCAGAATTAAATCCTTTTGTACAGTCACCTAATATTTGACAGGGGACAGCATATGTAATGGGGAAAAGATAATCTGTTCAATGAATGATTTTTAAAAGTGAATAGTCACATATGACAGCATGAAACTGGATCCCTATCTTATATCACTCATAAAACTTAACTTGAAATAGATTAAGGACTTAAGTGTAACACATGAAACTGTAAAATTCCTAGAGGAAAACATAGGGAAAAAATCTCCTTGACATTGGTCTTGCCAATAATTTTTTGGATATATGACCAAAAGCACAAGCAAAAAAAGCAAAAATAAATAAATGGGATTACACCACACTAAAGAGAATGAAAACACAATCCACAGAATGGGAGAAAATATTTGCAAATCTTACATCTGAAAGGAGGTTAATAACCAACATATATGAAGAACTCTTACAAATAATAGCAAAAAAAAAAATCAAATTTAAAAAGTAGCAAAAAGACCAGAATAGACTTTTTTTTTTTTTTTTCAAAGAAGATATATAAATGATCCAACAGGTACATGAAAAGGTGCTCAACATAAACAATCACGACAAGGTCATTTTTTTTTTTTTTTACCTTTAAAAAACACAGCAAGATATTACTCACTGCCTGTTAGAAAGATATTACTCACTGCCTGTTAGATTAGATACTATAAAAAAATTAAAAATAACAAATTTTGGCAATTATGGGGGAGATGGGGAACTCATGCACTGTGGTAGGAATATAAATTTGTATGGAAAATAGTATGGAGATTATTCAAATTATTTAAAGTAAAATTACCATACAATTTAGTAATCCCACTTCTAAGTATCTATCTGAAAGAAATGAAGTCACTATCTCAAAGATGTATCTGCACTCCTATGTTCATTATAAAATTATTAACTCTAGCCAAGACATGGAAATAACTTCAGTGTCCATCGACGGATGAATGAACAAGATAAGTATGGTAAATACATACTATGGAATACTACTCAACCATGAAAAATTAAGAAATCCTGCCATTTGCAACAACATGGATGGACCTTGAAGGCATTATGCTAAGTGAAATAAGTCAGACAAAGAAAGATATATATTGTACGATTCCACTTATTTATGGAATCTGAAAAAAAGGCAAATTAATAGAAATTGAGAATAGATTAGTGATTGATGGGGGTAGGGATGGCGTGGAGTAAGGTGGTCAAAGGGAACAAATTTGCAACTATAATATGAATAAGTTCTGGGGAGCTAATGTACAGCAGGCTGATCATAGTTAACAGTACACAGATTCCTTGTTTCATTGTGTTTCACTTTATCGCACTTTGCACATATCACATTTTTACAGACTGAAAGTTTGTGGCAATCTTGCATCAAACAGGTCTGCTGCGACCATTTTTCCAACAGCATTTGCTCATTTTGTGTCTCTTTGTCACATATTGGTAATTCTTGCAATATTTCAAATTTTTTTCATTATTGTACTTGTTATGGTGATCTGTGATCAGGAATTATGACTCACTGAAGACTCAGATAATGGTTATCATTTTTAACAATAAGGTACTCTTTTAGTTAAGGTATATACTCTTTTTTTAAAGACCTAACGTTTTTGAACACTACAGCATAGTGTAAACATAATTTTTATATGCACTGGGAAACCAAAAATAAATAAATAAATAATTTGACTTAGTTTATTGAGATAATCACTTTATTGAGGTGGTCTGGAACCAAACCCACAATATCTCTGAAGGTTCTCTCTACTGTACTACATACATGAGAGTCGCTAAGAGAGTAGGTCTTAAAATTCCTTACCACATGTGCATAAAAAAATCACGGTAAAGCGAGATGGTAGAGGTATTAACATTCTTATGTTAATTATTTTGCAATACAGATGCATATCAATTTATCATATTGTACAAAATTTACACAATGTTAAACATTTGCAATGTTATAGGAAATTATTTCTTAATTTTGCGAATTGTAATATGTCAATTATTTCTCAACAAAGCTGGAAAAAAACCTTTTGTAGAATTAATCTGTTTTTCAAAAAAGGAAGTAAGGAAGTAGAAACTGCAACTAACTCTGAAATAATAGAATATAAAATCCATTTTAGTTATATACACTGTGACCAAAACTATTACTTAGTTTACAATGAAGCAATACTTATGAAGCATGGAGGATAGACTATAAATAAGGCTGAAGGAACTTGGTTTTAGGGTTTAAATTTAAAATCTTCTTTTGAAATACTAAATTGACCATCCAGTTTTTCAAAGATATATGTCTTAACTGCATGAATTTATTTCATACAACTCTATAATCTAATTTCATAAGAAAGTGCCACATAAATTTGGAACAAGACAGACTTAAGTTTCTTTACGTTCAACAGTAAAGGATACTTCCCTAAAAATAAATAGAAGAAAAATCAGCGTATTTATGATAGTAATTATTATTTGTAATGAGATTCATATTGAATTATGGAATGTACATTCTTAGAGGGGGTAAAGTAAAGTGAAATATATTTTGGTAAATGTGTCTATGAATATTCAATACAGTGCCTCATAATATAAATGAATATCATCATTTTGAACAATTTAATTACTATTATTAGAATTATTATAAGTATAAAAATAGCTATCATTTTAGCATGGAATATGAGACTCTCATGCTCCATGCTTCATTAAATCCACACAACAACTGTGCATAATAAGTATTATCATCACCATTTCATGGGTGAAAAAACTGAGGCTAACACATTTAGATAACTGGTTTATGATTACATGGCTAGTAAAGATGCATCACACTAATTTAGGCTTTATGATTTCAGAATTGTGCTCTTCCCACTGCACATTCTATTACTCTGTAAATACTTGGCTTGTTTTCATTTAGTTCTTTAATTTTACTCATGTGGTGATGGCTTAAAGCTTCATTTAAAGGAAGCTTAGAAAATTCATTTAACCAAAAACTCTCAAGAATTAAAAATGTCATGCATCTAATGTAGACATGGATATCATTAGTTAATGGCTAACTATATATTTTCCACTCTAGTGAGATAACCATCAGAATATTTTTCCAAGTTTTAGGCTCTGAGTGTTAAAAAGGACTTTGTTAAAACAGAAATATTTAGACAAAGATGACCAAAAGTCTAGGTCAGGTCACTCTAAGAAAAGTATTAGTTAACTGAGGAAGCAAATGGAGATTTGAACACTGAGGTATGATATAATGGATGGTTTAATGTACTTGGCAGACCACAGAAAGCCCTACAAAGGCTGGCCTTAGCCTAGCTTTACAGCTTCCAGGCAATATATATATATATATTTATATTTAACTGGAACGTTTTGAGAAATAGAACATAGCCAGAACCATAGAAGAGCTCTTTTTGATAACAACCTATCCCCTCCTCCCAGTTTGTTACTATTCTCTGCTATTAATATACCATCATACAAATATATTGCTATGTAGTTGCTGTTATGAACAGAATGACTATATTCATCTGTATGCATATCCTGGTGCAAAAATTCATTTAGTTTCATGCTATATTTCTAGGAATGGACCCCAGATTTATTGATCCTTAAGTTTTCTAAGTATTGTCCAACTTATCTAAAATGTTTTTATTATATATACTCCAACCAGCAAAATATGGACACTGTTATTCTTTCACATTCTTGCAAGACACTATATGACTATATTCATCTGTATGCATATCCTGGTGCAAAAATTCATTTAGTTTCATGCTATATTTCTAGGAATGGACCCCAGATTTATTGATCCTTAAGTTTTCTAAGTATTGTCCAACTTATCTAAAATGTTTTTATTATATATACTCCAACCAGCAAAATATGGACACTGTTATTCTTTCACATTCTTGCAAGACATTTTTACCGTTGCCCAATATGGTGAATGTGTAATAGTATGTCACCCTAGGTTTTAATTTGTATGCCAGATTCATAATAGAGATGGACAATTTTTATATATGAGGGGCGATTTGGATTATCCTTTCTGTAAAGTACATGCTCAAATCTTTTGATATCTTAACATTGTGTCATATGTATTTTTTTAACTGTAGTAGTTCCTTATATTTTAGCTTCATAGGTCTTCTCTATTTTATTTTCAAACTTGTTTTCATTTCAAAATGTTTATATTTGTTTTAATAGTTTGCTTCTGTTTTGTCTTATTTATTTATTTACTTATTTACTTACTTACTTATTTCAGAGAGAGAGAATGAGCAGGGAGGAGTAGAGAGAGGGGGAAAGAGAATCTTAAACAGGCTCCAGGCTCCACACAGAGCCCGATTAGGGGCTCCATTTCACAACCCTGAGATCATGAACTGAGCCAAAATGAAGAACCATAGGCTTAACTAAGCAGGCCACCCAGGCAACCCTGTTGTATCTTAAATTAGCTGTTACATCTTTAAAGTTCTAGAGTATCTATTTGTTTCATTTATACAATTTTTCTCATCATCATTTTTAGTTTCAGTTTTTTGTTGAATTTATTGCACCTCTAATTTCTTTGAGCAGAGTAACCAAGCCTATTTTACAATCTTTATAGATCATTTTAATATCTTAATTCCATTGTATCTCTCAGATCTTGCTAATGGTTTCTTCTTTGCTTGTGTGCTTTGTTACATTTTGCTGTGTCCAAAACATTATATTCAAAACTCTTTTGGGGTAGAAATAATTATGAGCTATAATAATGGTATTGTCCTCCTTGCCAGGATTTTCTCTTGCACCTGAGACCCTATAAGGCAATCATACTCCAAATTCAGTGCTCGGCTTTCTCAGCTTATACAGAAAGCGAGGTAGGCTATACTCTTTTTTATTTCTGCTTCTCCTTGTGCTTTGGGGATCTCAACTTAAATTTGGATTGTACCAAAGTCCTCAAATTTGATTGCTGCTGGGTTTTGAATTTTGCCTCTCTGGTATCAAGAGTCTATTAAAAGCACAGCTCAGTGTGTTTTAGCAGTTTCAAATGCTTTCATAGCAAAAATGGCTTCAGGGCATATATCTCTAGGTTCTCATTATATTCTATATCTTGGCCCAGTAATTCCTCACTTATTTTTATAATCATTCTGATATTTTTAACATTAAAAGATATTTTGTCTGGATTTTTAGTTGCCCTTTGTAGAAAGTTTTTAGATCGCTATTACTGGAAGCAGCAACAAACAAACATGAAAATATTGGCGTAGTTTTTGACATCTCTGTCACTTTGTACTTCCTAAAGCTGAGGCATCCTTCTCTAATTCGTTAGGCAAACTCCTATTTACCTTTTAAAACACAACACAAGACATGCTCGGGGATTACTCTTCCCCACTGTTCTTACCAACATTCCCACACACCCTGAGTTATCTGCACCTTGTTTATAATCTTTCATTCCCTGTGTATATCAGCGACATCAGAATTTTGCTCTATTGCATTTTTGTTAATGTTTTTGGTATATGTGTTTGTTGATGTGTTTGTCTTGTGGAATGTGAGTTTCTTGAATTTGGGGACTGTCACTAAGTCCTACTTATCCTTTAGAGCTTAAATTAAATATTAATCCCATAAGGAGTCTGTCCCTTCTCTTTCAAACCTGGGTTATTTCTCCACATTCTTTGTTAGAACTTACCTTATTATAGAAACTTACAGCCTGCATTGTGACTTTAGAGCCTTTACAATTTTTTATGTCTGGAATAATCACCCATCCCTGAGATATGCAGCTTCATGGCAGATATTGTTCAGAAATCTATGCAAAACAGACTTTTCCAGAGTGGCCTTTTTGGACCACTCAGTTAAAAAACCTCTTCTTAATCACTGCTCTTTTAAAAATGTGTCTTATTTGTTTCAAATATCCGTCACTTTTAAAGAAAAACCAGGTTTTTTTGTTTGTTTTGTTTACAGTTTTTTTTTTTTTTTTAGTTGGCTTGGCTTCTTTATTATCTCTCTCTCTCATTAAAATGATTCCTCTGGGCTGGGCTTTTGTGCTCACCTTAGACCAGGCACTCAATACATTGCCTCTGAATGATTGAATTGTCTGACTCCCTTGCTAGATTCTCAACTTCATGAGGACAAGGATTCTTTCTGGTCAGTCCTGCTTTATCCTCAATGCCTGTTGCATCACAGTCACTCATGTGACTAATGAGAAAAATCATAGAAACAAAGAGTTAAAACTACAGAAAAACCCCATAGGTTCAATCATACAAAACTTTCTAAAATTATCATTGCTCAGGAATTGAGCATTGGCTGAACTTTTGATTATTTTTTTAAATGATATAGATTTTAATTTAAATGGAAATATCCGAATAGTAAAGAAAAAAAAATTATAAAAGCAACTTATTCCTTAAAGTAAGAATTATATAGGGCATCTCTGCTAGAAGCAAAATTTTCAAAGGTCAAACATCTAAAGGCTTAGAAGTGGAAGTAAGTGTGTGAATTGTACTTCAATGTTCTTTTCTTTATATTCAGCAAACAGCTTCATTCACACCTTTCCAATTTTTCAACTCTTTTGACAAAGCCTTCAGAGGAGTTATTGCTGATGACAACCACCACAGTCTAACAGGAGAAATTTTATAAAGAAAAATAATAGCACATTTTTCCCAAATTGATAAGGACATGGTGAAACTGATGAGGGAATGGAAGGCAAGCTGAAGACAAAGCAGAAGCTGACACCCTGCCACCCCTCCCCCCCCCATGGGATGTATGTGACATTCCTCAGGCACTCCTGGATGCCCTAAAGGACAAAGAAACAGTCCTTACTACCTACAGCCTATTGACAAGTCCTTGAAACAGGCATGGTGACATTCCTCTAGGAATTCAGCTGCTTTGATGTTAATACTTTGCTGGGGGCAAAAGGCAGTCCTAGCCTGACCCCCTCCCTTCCACCAAGATCCTGTAAGTCTACTTTAACGTATAAAAATTCCTTTGGAAACTTCCTTTATCCCTAACCCCCCAAGATATGTATTGGCAATCATCCCCCAAGCATATGGCCCACCGATATACATCTGAAGGGTCTCATGACTCAGGTTTTATTAGACAGTAATAAATGACCTTTTCCCAACAACGCTAGCTAGCCCCCTCAAGGTCCTGGAAACCTTGCTTCCAAAATTCCTTAGAAACTTACGCTATCCCTAACCCCCTCCCAACTTGAGGGTATATAATGGGCCATTCCTCACAACCCCGGGGCAGCAGCTCTTTCTGCCCATGGGTCCTGTCCCCGTGCTTTAATAAACCACCATTTTGCACCAAAGATGCCTCAAGAATTCTTTCTTGGTCATCAGCTCCAGACTCCACCCTACTGAACCTCACTTATATTCCCCAACTTCATTGAAACTAAGCTGGATTCAAAGGAGAAATGCTCAAGCACACGCTCTATGTAGTAATGACTTATTTTCATAGTGGCTTTGCAGTTTTTCAGATAAATCCATTTACTGAAATCACTAACAAATAAACAAAAGCAAACAAACAAACAGGTTAGAGAGAGGAAATATAAATCTAAAAATAGCCCATGTTCACAGAGTACACATACCCCAAGTACAACCATAGGCTTCGAGTAATAGTCAAAACAAGAGTAAATATATGATTCAGACTCTACCAGTCAAATCATAAATGGGACCTTAACTGTAAATCCTTATCTTTGGATCAAGCGGGAATTGGGTGCTGCAGATATGTTTTAGGACTGTATGTTATAGAACTCTTCTGGGATGAGTCATTTATTCCACCGCTTTTCCTGCACAGCTGCCTGACCCATGTTTCAGTTCCTGGAAATAGCTGCTACCCTGTCCTACTCCTTAACATCACACATATTGATGACCCTACTCACTCCTCCATTTCTCTGCAACTGTCACCGTGTTAAAATGTGGAGACAGTTGACTCACTTGTGCTGGGAACTTGTAGAAATAAGAAAATTAAGTAGATGACCTTGCAAAGTGTTTTGTTATTTCTAAAGATGCATACACTAAATTACGCTGAAATTGTAAGGAGTGTTTCAGGGAGAACCGTCAGATGTGGGTTCTTGTGTAATCCACAGAGATTAAGTCCAACACATACCTAAACTTTCCTCTAGGGCTTTTGATAATTGTTTCCTCGTTTTCCCCACCTATGGGACCAGGAGCAGCCTTAGTGGTAAAGCAAGAAGATAAACTGAGATGCATACACCCTTTGGCACTCAAAATTGTCACTTAGTTTGGCTTCCTACGTTTCCTCATGTTACTTATTTATCTTAACTTCTCTCTGAAATCAGGGAACCTGGAATCTCAATCAGTTGACATATTCTTTTCTTAGGCCCAGAATCACCCAGTAGTCGGCTCATACCCCTAAGACTTTTTAAATTATTTCACTCATAATCCCAAATCTGCTTTAACTCCTCAGCTCAGTATGCTATAATTTAATTTCAAAATGAAGACAGTTGTCAGTAATGCCTATTTTACTATTTTACAATTCCGTGTACTTGGAACTATGAAAATATGATAATAACATTCATTCCAATAAATCACCCTAAATTTATTATCATGAAACGAGAAAGATCATTCAAAATCATCCGTGCATTTGCAATTTATGGAGATAAGCCTATACCAATGGGCTCCCCTGTGCTCAGGGTGGTCAAATTGCTGGTGAAAACCAACCAGGTCTATTGCAAGCTTATCCTCACGGCTTCTGGGGAACCCAAGTGAACCTTTACTGATATTAGGAAGGGATAAAGCAGGAAAGGGATAAAAAGTGATGTTAAGTATTGGCTAGGGGAAAATAGTAACTCTCGTTACAGCATGAATGTTTTAAAGCAACAGAGCCTGCTGGGAATATTGTTTTATAAAATAGTGGTATTTTTTTTAAAGATTTTATTTATTAATTTGACAGAGACAGCCAGAGAGAGAGGGAACATAAGCAGGGGGAGTGGAAGAGGAAGAAGCAGGCTCCCAGTGGAGGAGCCCGATGTGGGGCTTGATCCCAGAACGCTGGGATCACACCCTGAGCGTAAGGCAGACACCCAACGACTGCGCCACCCAGGCGCCCCAAATAGTGGTATTTTTTAATTAGCTTTTTAAAATTCAATTAGTTAACATATCATGTATCATTAGTTTCAGATGTAAATTTCAGTTATTCATCCGTTGCATACAACACCCAGTGTTCAGTACATCATGCACCCTCCTTAATGCCCATCACCCCATTACCCCATCCCCCCCCACACCTCCCCTCTAACAACCCTCAGTTTGTTTCATAATGTTAAGAGTCTCTTATGGTTTAAAATGGTGGTATAATCATTTATTGAGAGCTCACAATCTACATTATATGTAGTCCTTTGAATTTGTTTTTTAATTCCCACAAATATTCTCTGACTTATAAACTATCATTGTTTTCTATTTTAGTCATGAGGATATTAAGACTTAAAAAGGCTTGATAACTTCTAATAAATGACAGAGCTGGTAAGAGCTTGGGCCAAGATGTTGACATCGCAGACTGAATATTTAAATACAGTTACAAACAGTATTATATTTAAATGTGTTGTGGAACTAAGTTTAAATATACTTTTTGGGGGCGCCTGGGTGGCATAGCGGTTAAGCGTCTGCCTTCGGCTCAGGGCGTGATCTCGGCGTTATGGGATCAAGCCCCACATCGGGCTCCTCTGATATGAGCCTGCTTCTTCCTCTCCCACTCCCCCTGCTTGTGTTCCCTCTCTCGCTGGCTGTCTCTATCCTGTCGAATAAATAAATAAAATCTTTAAAAATAAATAAATAAATATCCTTTTTGATGAGGGAACAGAAGGCTGGCTGAAGACAGAGCAGAAGCTGACCCCCTGCAAATCCCCCTCCCCATGTATGCAACATTCCTCGGCACTCCTGGCTGCCCTAAAACTAAGGAAAGGAAAAAAACAAATGGTTAACTGACAGAGATCACAGCCCTGCAAGACCCGTAATTCAGTTTCCTGAAGCCCTAACATTACCATCCCCTCCATAAAATTGAGGGAAGCTGAGGCAGAAAGAAATGTAAATAAAATGGAATTTCTTTGGACCTGCAGCTCATTGATAGGGACACAGTGATAGTGTGGACAGCCTTGACAATGGTGGGGCCTCCAGTGTTCTGCGAGTCTTCTTTGACATATGAAAGTTCTTTCTCAGCCTCCCTTTTTCCTCACCTCCCCCAACCCCATGGTATATAATCAGCCACCTCTCACAACCCGGGGCAGCAGCTCTTTCTGCCCACGGGTCCTGTCCCCGTGCTTTAATAAACCACCAATTTTGAACCAAAGACGTCTCAAGAATTCTTTCTTGGTCGTGGGGTCCAGACTCCACCCCAATGAACCTCATCTGTATTCCACAACCTCATCACTTTTGACCAAATGAGAAGAGAGGAAAATATTCTTATTGCCATATCTTCCTGAAAGCAGAATTTTAGATCACATTTTCTGATTATTTCCATGTAGTGCAACACTTTTCCACTAGCAACCGGCAAAACATACTGTTTGTTGGAGGCATTTACGTAAATAGCTGAAAAAAACACAAGAGCCAAATGTAAGAGAACACTCCTGAATATGTAGATAGTACACAACAGGCCGTATCCTGTTAAAAAATTCAAGGGAGTAAGACAACCAATCCTATGGCGAGCCAATAAGGCAGATAGTAAATTTGAACATTATAAATACATTCGCACCTAATTTAGAAATAACAGTATCAAATTTCCTTTAATATTGTCAAGAATCAAAATCCCAGGGTTTTCTTTTAGCATTTTTAATTTTTTTTCTTAGCGACGCATGCTGTTTCATTGCTCATAAATAAGGTGATGCTATCGCAGCCATTAGCTGGTAGCACTGATACATCACTTTCTTTGTACTTCTCATTACATTCTATCTTTACACAAAATAGGTATATATTTTTAAATGATGTGGTTTTGGAATATAGGTGAGGTTCAGTGGGGCAGAGTCTGGAGTCAACAACCAAGAAAGAATTCTTGAGACGTCTTTGGTGCAAACTGGTGGTTTATTAAAACCCGGGGACAGGACCCGTGGGCAAAAAGAGCTGCTGCCCCGGGTTGTGAGGGGTGGCTGATTATATACTATGGGGTTGGGGGAGGTAAGGAAAAAGGAGATTTCAAAAAGATTTTCATACATTAAAGAAGACTCACAGGATACCTGAGGCCTTGCCATTGTCAGGTTAAGGTTGTTTTTCCCTCTAGCAAGGCATTAGCGTGAAGATAGTTGGGGGCTTCCTGGAGGAACATTACACTCTGCCTGCTTCAAGTATCTGTCCATGGCTGCAGGTTATAAGGACATTTAATTGTATCTACATCTCCTTCTGGAAGCTAGGTTATTGATAGAAATGCTTTGTTCTTATAGATCGCTAAGACATTTGTAAACTGAGGGAGACTCCTGTCTTGCAGGGTTGTGATCTCTAAATTAACTGTTTTTCCTTTCCTTAGCTTTAGGGCAGCCAGGAGTGCCTGAGGAATGTCACTTATATCCCATATGGGGAGCGGGGTGTTGTGGGGTGTCAGATTCTGCTTTGTCCTCAGCTTGCCTTCTGTTCCCTTATCAAAAAGAAAATGAATTTGTGACAAACTTTTAAAAAAAACCTTAACAGTAGGGAATATCATTTTAAGAAATCTCAACTGTCTTCTTCAATGGTGATAGTATATCTTTCTATCTATGCCAGATATTGCATGTGGGATTTGAAGAAAGATACTTTTCTAAACTTCAGTTTTCTCATCTGCAAAATGCTGACCATGATCTTACAATATAACACACTTATAATTTGTGGTGAAAATTTAATCCTTATAAGCAATGCAGTTGCCGTAATGTGTAGTTCATGGGAAGCATCTTATTTAATTATATAGCATTATCAGTATTAGAAATTAAGTAAGTGTGTCTATAGTATTTAAATTTTTAACACAGGGGCGCCTGGGTAGCGCAGTCATTAAGCGTCTGCCTGTAGCTCAGGGTGTGATCCCGGCATTCTGGGATCGAACCCCACATAGGGCTCCTCTACTGGGAGCCTGCTTCTTCCTCTCCCACTCCCCCTGCTTGTGTTCCCTCTCTCGCTGGCTGTCTCTCTGTCACATAAATATTTAAATCTTAAAAAATAAAAATAAAATAAAATTTTAACACATGATTCTAATGCTTTGCCATATTCTCTCAATTCCCTTTACCATTTTCGATGACATAGTCAAATGTACTTTTTCTACTAGTTGCCAGTTCTTTATGTCTTTTCGTCAGAAGGTTGCCCCTGTCGGCACCTGGGTGGCACAGCGGTTAAGCGTCTGCCTTCGGCTCAGGGCGTGATGGAGCCCCACATTGGGCTCCTCCATTGGGAGCCTGCTTCTTCCTCTCCCACTCCCCCTGCTTGTGTTCCCTCTCTTGCTGGCTATCTCTATTGAATAAATAAATAAAATCTTTAAAAAAAAAAAGAAGGTTGCCCCTGTTAATTATTTATAATACAGACATAATAGCAATAATAATAATAATAGTAATGAAGATGTTTAAAAAAAGTTTTCTTAATTACTCAGATTCTTAGACATCAAAAAGAGGAACCAACTCTGGCAAATTAATCTGGGAAATACACAATTAACAAGTCAGTCAGATATAGGGTTGCCCATAAACTGAAAGGATAAGCAGAAGGACTAGGTTTGGAAAATAGATAAGGACAGTGAAAAAAAAAAAATCAAATCCTTGGGCAAAAGAAATTCTTAGCTGTCCTTTCAGTGGAGTCCTGGGCATTGTCTAGCATAAACTCTGGGGACTATCTGAATCTATTGGAGGCATTATACTGTTTATTAGCTTGCTATTGACAAAGTTAATTACAAACTGTAAAGAAAGAAGTTACAATATAGAAAACTGATGGTAATGCACAAGATTCCTGTTAACAATAATGCAAGTGAATTATTTTTCATTAGAAAACATAAATTCTATATCTCAAATTATCAAGCAAACTAGTTTTAATATCTGGTTCTCCTATTGATTTTTGAATAAAAATTATTGATGCAAGTATTTTATCGTTGTGTGATAATCATGTACTTAATTTCTTGGAGAACAAAATCTACCTTAGCATAACCATGTTCAGTCACGGAGCAGACTTGCTAGCACACTACTATTTTCTGTAGAAATGTAGAATATTCGGCATGTATTTGGTATTCTTTGCCATGTTTTGAACTTTCTAAAAAGAGATCAATTAACTTGGACTGGAATTAGTAGACATGGAAGAAAATAAAATATTAGAGAGAGGAACACTCTTTGTTTGTGGTCCACAACCTAAACTGACTAGGATTCCCATCATTTGAATCCCTGTAGCTTTACAAAAGTTTATTAAATTTGTATCTCCAATTAAAGTTGATTCCCCAGTACTTTCCCAAACATTTTTTGGGATATTTGAAAAAGGAATCTTGCACATTATAAAAGCCTGGTCGGGGCATCTGGGTGGCTCAGTTGGTTAAGCATCTGCCTTTGGCTTAGTTCATGATCTCAGGATCCTGGGATCTAACCCAGCATCAGGCTTCCTGCTCAGCAGGGAGTCTCCTTCTCCCTCTTTCTCTGCCCCTCCCAACCCACATATGCTCTCTTTTTCTCAAATAAATAAATACAATCTTTAAAAGAAATAATAAAAAATAAATAAAAATTTTTTTAAAAAATTAAAAAGCCTGGTCTTACTGTCCCATTGTAGCTCCTTTCTTTTGAATTTCCTTAAACCAACATGAGTAGAACATCAGGCTCTCAGGCTTAAAAAAAAATGGAGTACTGTCAGGATTTAAGGTCTTGTCTGCTAGATAAGATCTTTGGCTTTGTTTGTTAGCATGTGAAAGTTAACAAGAGAGAATAAGATAGAATTCTACTAATTTTTGTAGAAATTAAAATTTCCTCCAACCCACTGACCCACTAAGTAAATTTTTAAGTACTCCAGTGCCCCAAACCAACCCTCTCCAATAGTAATGTGTCTGTGTAAACAGGGTCAACCCAAGGAATGTATAAATATTGTATTTTTTCCCTATCTCTTCCACAGTCATATTTGGGTATATTTGTAGCAGGTCAATTATCTTCTGTCCTATAGGTCATGATATAAGGAAGGGTATTCTGTCCATATGGAAGGAATGAAAATCATTGTAATTTTATCTTGGTGCAATAACTTGCGATGGCATTGTGCAGGTTATGAATATGGTTTTTTACTGGGAAGAAGACAGTGTAGAGATATTGACTATCCAAAGAAAGGCTGACAGATGTTGATAGTTGCCAGGCCAATATCATCTCCTTTTCTCTTTAATATCAGAATGCATTGGGGGATTGGCAATAGGCAAACTCAAAACAACATCAAATGGCTTCCTGTCTCTTTTCTGATTTGATTGTAGCCATATGACAAAGTATCAGTCATAAAAGATATCATTCTCTTTTATTTCTATCTTTCTGCCAGAAATGTGTGCTTAATAGTGAGACTCCAACAGCCATTTTTTGCAACCATGAATAAAAGGCCATGAAAATCTCTAAGACATTTTATTTGACTTTCTTAAGACTCTAAACCAATAGCAGAAAATACTCTCTGTAGTCTTCTTGTTAAATGAAAAAAATATGGTTAAACCACTGGGGGTAGTCTATCACATGCAGCAAAATGTAAATCTTCATTGAAATATGTCCTCTCAACTGTGCTTGAGCAACTGAGTCCTGAGCTTTTCAGGTTTTCAGTCTGAAAGAGTATACCTCTGGTCCTCTGAAAGGGAAGAGAAAAGACACCCTATTTTCCATATAAGTTAAGGAAGAGAAATCTGTGCATTTAAGTGCACCATATAAAATTTATCAAGCAATCATCTTCTGACTCCTTCCTATCCAAATTACCTGATACGCTATCCCTAGTCCTCCATTCCAAGTTACTGACTTTTCCAGGATTCTGTTTCACATCACAATTTGTCTTCTGTTTATTTCCTTCTTGCAAGCTACAGTTTTGTTTTTTTTCTCTATCTAAAAAATCAACATTGTGTAGCTCAATTCCCATTTTCCTCAAATGCATTGATTCTTCTTATCTATTATTCTTTTCTCTCACACTCCATGTCTTTGTCTCTATGGGTTTGTACTTTGCTTTTCCCCATCCCTTACTGCATTATATAACCAAATCTAATAGCTTCTTAGAGAAAGTTTAAAATTCCTGCATAACCACAAGTGGACACAAAATCACTGATTCTTTAGCAAACCTATAAGATATTGAGGCATACATTCAATTTCTTAACTGAGTCTCAAATGCATCCTGAGTTTTACTCTTGTTCCTACCTAAACCTAAGTTCTACTTCTTACACTTTGTTAAATGACCAAATTCTTTCAGGTCAACATTTTCTAACATTTAAATATTAAATTAATTGATGCTTTATTTGTACATCTATAAAAAATTTGAATACAGTAGATTTATTGTTATATTTATAGATTTATAATCAAAGTTTCATCTGTTGAAGTTTTCAGAAATTTCAGATACAGTGATTAACCTAAAATGATACTGCCTCAAATATCTCTGATATCAAGCCCCAACCCCTGACTTTAGCCACACCTGTGGTGGATAGTTCCATGGGAAATTATACTCACTTAACACTGACAGCATCTCCTGTTCTGTCTCTCATCTTAGAATTTCTCCAACGCAACCCACAAAAGTTTCCTCAGGTTGAACCTAAGCAATGCCCAAAATTGTAGGAGAGTGAATGTCCTCTGAGGATGGCTCTCAGTGAAGGGGAACTAGGAACCATAGATAAAATTGTCAGGTTTCAGGGCTTCATGAGGACAACTTTGAGAAGTTTCTCAGGAGCTTCCAATAAAAGCAAGCCTTCGTTTTCTGTCTACAATAATTATATCAACCATGTAACTTTATGACAGATTTGCTTCTTCTCTGTCTCACTCTCGATTCTCCCACTTTTTCTACCTTGGATAATCTCCCAAAAAAACTAACCCCACTCAAATCCTTGTCCTACTTTTTGTTGTCAGGAGACACGGAGCCAGAAGATGTAGATTAATGACTTTTTATCAAGCTCTGAATGGGCTCTTAGAGCTATTTTTGTCCAGATTTTCAGAAATAAAGGGATCTTTTAATTATCAGAAGGCTATGAATAAGCTCCAAATAGAGGGAGCAAAAGCAAAAAGTAGAAATTTTTGTTTTATTTTTAATGATGATTAATTTATTAATTATTTTTAAAAATGAGATTATAAAAGTGTGGATCTGTGTAAGACGTCACAATGTAAGAAAGGAGTTGTATAGTCCTTTTGAGAATACTAAACCAAGTGTTCAGTTGCCATCTAATTTCTTGTTTAATCCAAAATTTTGTTGTATATTAATCTAAGGAATAGGATTTTAGAGTTTGGACAGATTAACAGAAAAATGATACAAATCTATGTGTTTCTATTTCTGCTTTTGTTGTGAAAATCAAAGTGTGATTGCTGGTTTAATACGGTAAAACTAATAATGCTCATGGACTCAATAATAAATTTTCAGATTGTATGGAGAGAATCCAAGAAACATATAATTAATTGATTTGCAAATCCTCAAAGAGCTAAGGGTCAAGTAGTGGCATGTACTGAATCAACAGCACCGTAACACAGTATTTTATATGTGTGGCTAATGGATATTTTCATGAATGTTTGCTAGCTAGTCAGCCAGTACAGAGAGATATTAGGTAGGGTAATTACTCACAGTTGTGTTTAATAAAATGAGAGAAAATTGTCCAATGACACTAATAATAATAATCCTATAGCAGGCTAAATAATTCAATGATAATTACAAGTATTAATCTAGCTTTCTTCCCTGATTATGAATCTTCTCTCCTCTATCATAATGGGAGTAGCAGATTGTCTGCAATGAATTGTGAAAACCCAGCAGTGACTTTGGCAGTGAAGGCCTCCCATCAATTTTGATAGGTTAAAATGATTCTGGTTGGTCTTGAGTAAATGTGTCATTTTTTTTTTTCTGTGTGTGTCATAAAAGAAAGAAGCAATAGTAAATTCTTGCTGTTATTCCACGGAGCCAATAAAATCATACTGCCAACAAGAGGCCGTTGACACCATAAGTGTAGTTAACCATCTTGAAATACTAGACCTGGAAATAAAATTCCAATATTTCACATAACCTTGCTTTTTTGATAGGAAAACAAAACAAAACAATTATACTCTTACTTTTAGGACCCTGCTGTTGTGTAGCTATTTTGAACGTGTCTATTGTAAATGTGTGCATGTGTATATATATATATGTGTGTGTGTGTATGTATATATGTATATATACATATATTTGTATGTATATACATACATATATGCATAAATATATACGTATATACATATATGCATAAGTATATATGTATATACATATATGTGAATGTATATATGTACATATATGTGTATATATATGTATATATGTAAATATATTTTTTTTTCTGTACAACAAATTCATTTAGAGATAAATTTGGATTGCAAATCATTTTCTTTTTTGGGGGTAGTGGTGGTGTTGGTGGCTAGATTTACAATTTAAAAGGACTAAAAGAAAGAAGAAAAATATTTTGTATTACAACATATTTATATCTGACCAAAATATTTATTAACTATAATACTGACTAATGTATAATACTGTACACAAAGAAATGTACAGAAAGAAATTTAGAAATGAGTTATAATTCAGTCTAAGTATAGTTGGCAATTTAAAAAATTGCCACTGAATCTCTCTGGTGTGAAATGTGAGTTTGGCAATCTGGTCCAGTTCATTACATTAGGTCATCTGTATGTTCTTATTACCATTTTGATAGCATAGCACATTTTATAATCCAGACATTTTACAATGGAACTATGATGCACAAATTTTAAAAGTATAGGCATACATGAAGCTATAATGTCCAGAAAGGTGAATGTCTATAGTGCCATATAGACTCAACATATAAAAGTATCCAGAGCTTTGAGTGAGACTTATGAATATTGTATAAGATTAGGCCAACATGTGGTTTTGATATAAATAATCTGTTCTCAAATTAGAATTATAATTGATGAGTACTGTGTTCAAAATGGCAGATGGATTTTAGCTGTCTTTGCTCAATAAGGAAACTGGGAAAATGTTTAGTTAGGGTCAGCTTTTATTCAATTTCTGAAAATTTTACATTTGAGAGAACCCTCCTGAAATAAGAATCCTTAAAGATATAACCCCTTCGGCACAAGTTTTCAAGAAACTCTTATTTGATGGTGTAGACTATTATATGGCACATGTACTGTTCTAGATGTTCGTGCCAATAATAGGTAAGCCATACCAAGGCTACACGTACATATACAGACGTTCCTGAACTTACGAGGGGTTATGGACAGATAAACACATCAACAGTTGAAAATGAATTTAATACACCTAACCTAAAAACATCGTAGCTTATCTTAGCCTACTTTAAACATACTCAGAACACTTATATTAGCCTGCATTTGGGCAAAATCATTTTATCCAAAGCCTATTTTATAACAAAGTGTTAAATATCTCATGTAATTTATTAAATGTTATACTAAAAAAAAAAAGAAGAAGAATTGTTATATACAGAATGATTGTAAGTATATCAGGTGTTTACCCCTGTAGTCTTCTACCTGACTGGGAGCTGTGGCTCACTGCCCTTGCCCAGCATCACAAGACAGTATCATACCACATATCCCTAACTCAGAAAAAGATCCAAATTCCAAATTTAAAGTACAGTTTCTACTTTCGCACCATTGTAAAATATATCATAAGTTGAATCACTGTAAATCTGGAACCATTTGTATTTGAAAGTTAAAACACGAGTTTAGGCACATATACCGTCACCCATACACACACAAAACAAAGGCCTTCATTTAGGAGCATCTATGAATATCTAAACAACATAGCATGACATATCAACAGCAAAGGTGGATGCCAAGGGGACAATTGCTTTGTGTCAATACTCTGAGCAGTACCATACATGGCCTTAGTCACCTAGCAGAACTCCAGAACTAGCTGATGGCAAGGAATTTAACTAATGTTTGCTGGACAGATTAAACACTATTATTTTTAAATTAGTGTGAATGTCTGTTTTCTAAAGATATGTCAATTTAGGGGTGCCTAGGTGGCTCAGTCAGTTAGGTGCCTGCCTTTGGCTCAGGTCATGATCCCACGGTCCTGGGATCCAGTCCTACAACAGGCTCTCTGCTCAACGGGGAGTCTGTCCCTCTTTTCCTTCTGCCTCCTGCTCTGCCTGCTTGTGCTTTCTCTCTCTCTCCCTCTCTGTCAAATAAATAAAATCTTTAAAAAATATATACGTTAATTTATTTTATTGACTTATTCCAAAACAAATAATTTCCTCTTATTTAAGTGGCAGGTGAATAAAATTCTTTTTAATTTAAATCAAACAGCTTTTTCTGGAAAATATACTGAAAGTGTTGAAACCTGTATTGCTTATGAATCTTTTATTAGAATCACTATCAACTTGTCTTTTTCATAGTTTTTCCTAAATAATCTTCAATGAGTTGAAAATATTTTTTGCACTTTAGTCAAGGCTATTAACACACAATTTCACTTTGTCTTAAATATGGTTCTTAAGCTTCGACCAAAATGTTGTTTCTTTTTTTTCCACTACCACATCCTCCATCTACTGACTGGATTCTCTCCCCTGCTAGTGCATATTTACCATTGCCTGTCTTTGGGATAAGTAAGGGCCATCTTTTTCCTTTATTCTATTCCTCGTGTGCTTCTGAACTTGTTGACATTTAATATAGTCACACCATAAGCGTGACATATTTGATTCTCCTTTAAATAATAAGCAGGTAACAACCAGAGCATACATTCAAAGCTATCAATACACTTTTTTTATATATGATTTTTGTATTTTTGTAAATTAAAATGACTGAATTGCAGAACAAGAGTTATAGGTGGTAACTATTGTAAATTTTACCAAAACTGATTTTTGTCAGACTTGTTTTTGTCATCATATATGTCTAGTATTTTTCTCTGGTCTATTTTTAGAATATGCTTGTATAATGAATATTTAAACTGATATCTATTATAAAAATGTTGCAATTCCTTTTAGAAACATTAAGTATATTGGATCAATCTATTTCTTTGATTCATTGAAGACATTTTTGGCTTGTTTCCAGTACTTTCTTACTGGTTAATCAATGAATGTGATGTAGTCTGAATTTCAGTATTATATGGCACTTTCCCTTTAACTGATGACCATAGTGAAGGTATTCTATAGTTGGCTATCTGAGAAGAGTTCTATATTTTATTCCTATTAATATGCAGTTTGAAGTCTAGGCAATTAACTTAATATTTTAGTGGTTGCTATGTGGATAGCACTCTGTGCCAGGCAGAGTAAGATAGAAATATTAAATCAACCATATTCTATGCATTCTAAAAGAAAATAATTGAGCGATCATAATAAGTCCTTCTATTTACAGAATATCAACTGATAAACTTTCCTCCATATGAACAACACCAAATACCAGAAAAGGGTCACCTAATACAAATAAGGGACAGAATTAAAGAATTCTGGTGAGCCGTTTAATCTTGCCATGTGGTGCTATATTTTTGCTGGGTTGTGCTTTTCAGTTACATAATATCTGATCAGTGCAGAAGTAACAAGAGTGTTAAATGAGATAAGAAATGGTATATAATTAGGATACTTTAAAAAATACAGATAAATACAAATTTACAAACATAGTATTATAGAGGAGTAAAAATAAACTATAGCTATACACTCCAACATGGATAAATCTTGGAAACTTAATAGTGAGAAAAGTGAAACAAGGAAAGTGCAAAAAGTATAATGCATTTTTATAAAGTTCAAACAAATTCTGTTAAACCATAGATGATTTAAATATACTATTATGTATCAAATATTACAAAAATCAAGCATGGAAAGAGTAAATATAAACGACTAAAGCATACAAACCTGGGTAGGTACAGCAGGTGTGGTCATACTCTACTTCATAAAGAGATGAGTTAATAGATAAATAAAAGTAACTAGACATTTTAAAAGTTAGTAAAACTTCACCTGTTATTTCTCAGTATTATAAAATACATGCTTTTCTCACAAAAATGTTTATCTAGAAAAAGATTTAAAAATTAATTTCAGGCTAATCATAAGGTTTATATTTACTTTTCCACTGAAAAAAAAGCCTTTTTTTTTTTTTTTTGGCTTTAGTCTCTTCCTAGTTCCCATTGTTATAATGTGGAATGAGGAATGTTAGATTGAAAAAGTGAGTTGCTTTATAGACAAAAATCATTACCTGATTCACCCTCCTGGTACAACAGATGGAACTCCTGAAGACATGCTCTGTTACCTCAAAGAGGAGTAACAGTCATGCTTACTTCTGGAACATACGTGTTGGTGGCCCTAAATAATGACATCACAGTCAACATTTTGAATATTTGCAATTGCATTTTTATAGTCATGGAACTGGCTCCAAAAGGCACTGCTGGTGTCTTAGCAGGTATTTTAATAAAGCTAAAAATTGCCCGATGGTTTAAAAATATTAACAAGGCACAAAGCATGACTGAAGCATTATCCTTAGATATGATTTTTTCCCATATGTTCCTGGTATTCCAGGCATGACAAGTTATCTTTTGAGATATATATACATACATATATATATATATATATATATATATATATGTATGTATATATATCTCAAAAGATAACTTGTCATGCCTGGAATACCAGGAACATATGGGAAAAAATCATATCTAAGGATAATGCTTCAGTCATGCTTTGTGCCTTGTTAATATTTTTAAACCATCGGGCAATTTTTAGCTTTATTAAAATACCTGCTAAGACACCAGCAGTGCCTTTTGGAGCCAGTTCCATGACTATAAAAATGCAATTGCAAATATTCAAAATGTTGACTGTGATGTCATTATTTAGGGCCACCAACACTAACCTTTTTTAAAAAGTATGTTTCTTTTCTTGATTTTAATTTTAATTTTTTAAATATTGTACTTTTCAATATACTTCTTGAAATATAAAACCTGTTCCAATTTTTAAGAAGTTTACCACTTAAAAAATGGTCATTTTCTCATTGTATTTTCCCCTCATGCTGCTTTATTTTTAATAAAAAAGTCACAATAAACATAATGAAGCTCTCCTTCTGGTGGTCACTCTGTTGGTCATATTGTATATGAGCCATGGCAATTAGCTTTACAAAATTTATTGATGTTTGTTGGTGTTCTTTATACAGCTAATTTTCCCTCCCTTATCTAGATTCCCCAACATTCAGACAGCTGGACATTTCAATAAGCCTTACCCAAGTGATATATAGAGTACTTGTTAGGCACGCTCTCAGATCCTTGAGGTCTCATTTGCCTAGGGATTTGCAATGTGTTCTGCCATAAGCACCATTGTGACAACTGATGCTCCATGGTCTCTTTCCTGTTAAGCTCAAGATGTCACTTGTTTCCAAGTTGATCTACAGATTTAACACAATCCAGCAAGTTCTTTTTTGAATATTAACAAACTTATCTTAAAGTTTACAAGGAAAGGCAAAAGACTCACATCAGTCAACACAGTATTGAAGGAGAAGAACAAAGTTGGAGGACTGACTTCAAGGCTTACTACAAAGATATAGTAAGCAAGATATTGTAATACTGCAGAAAGAATAGATTAAAGGAACAGAATAGAAACCCCATATATTTGGGGTATATATATATATATATCATATATCTATATATATCAACTAATCTCTGATAAAGGACAAAGGCAATACAAAGGAGCAAATATATTCTTTTGAACAAATGGTTCTGGAGTAATGAGGAAGCTATACATTAAAATAAAATAAAATAAAATAAAATAAAATAAAATAAAATAAAATAATAAAAGAATCCAGGCAGGTATCATATGTTTTTCACAAAAATTAACTCGGAGTGGATTATAAACCTAACCATAAAACAGGTAGAAGATAATACAGAAGAACACTTAGACGGCCTTGGGTTTGGCAATAACTCTTTAGATACAACAGCACAGGCACTATCCATGAAAGAAAAAATTGTTAAGCTAGATTTCACTGAATTTAAAAATGTCCGTTCTGTGAAACACAATCCCAAGAGAATGAAAAGACAAGCACAGACTATGAGAAAACCTTTGCAAAAGACACATCTGGCAAAGGACTGTTATCGAAAATACACAAAGACCCCTTAAAACTCAACAATGGGGGAAAAAAACCTGATTAAAAATGGGCTGAAGACTAAAGAAAATATACAGATGGCAAATAAGCATATGAAAAGATGCTTCACATGATACATCATCAGGAAAATGCAAATTAAAAAAAAAAGAGAGAGACACCAGTACATAGCCCAAATCCAGAACACTGGCAACAGAACACTAAATGCTGGTGAGGATGTGGAGCAACAGGAATGTTCTTCCATTTCTGTTGGGAATACAAAATGGAAAACAATTTGGCAGTTTCTTACAAAACTAAACAAATTCTTTCCAGATGATCCAGCTGTTGCAGTCCTTGATATTTATCCAAAGAAGATGAAAGCTTATGTCCACACAGATGTCTATAGCAGTTTTATTCATAATTGACAAAAACTTGGAAGAACCAAGATATCCTTCAATAGGTGGAAGGTCAAATAAAGTGAAGTACATACAAATGATGGAACATCATTTAGGGCTAAAGGAAATGAATTACCAAGCCATGAGGAAATATGGAGGAGCCTGCATTGCATAGTACTAAATGAAAGAAGTCAATCTGAAGAGACTACATACTGTACGATTCCATCTATATGACATTCTGAAAAAGGCAAAACTGTGAAGACAGAAAAAGGCCCCAATGGATGAGGGTGAGAGGGAAGGGATGGATAAGAAGAGCACAGAGTAGCCACTTTGTATGTAATTCCAATGGTGGATACACGTCATTATACATTTGTCCAAAGCCATAGAATATCAACACCTACAATGCACCGTAATGTAAACTATGATCTTTTAGTAAATATGATGTATCAATGTAGGTTTATCAATTGTAATAAATGTTTACTGTAATGGAGGATGTTCATGATCAAGAAGGTAATGCTTGTGTAAGGGCAGGTGGTATATGGGAAATCTCCCTCTTGATTTGCTATTAGCTTAAAACTGCCCTAAAAAATAAAGTTCATTGGGTGCCTGGGAGGCTCAGTCGGTTAAGTTTCTGCCTTCAGCTCAGGTCATGAATCCGGAGTCCTAGAATCTAGTCCTACATCAGGCTTCCTGCTCAGTTGGCAGTTTGCTACTCCCTCGGCCCTTCACCCTGTGCATGCTCTTGCCCTCAAATAAATAAATAAAATCTTTTAAAAAATAAATTTCATTAAAATAAAGAAAAGGTCTGATCTCCATATGTATTTGTTCCTCTCTTTCCCTGACTCAAACCTCAGTTTGCTCATTTTCTACTTTCTAGGATTATGCAAATCTCAATAAAATATTAGCACACATGCTTTAGCTTCAGGCTTTGCTGCCTAAGAAGCCTCGGCTAAGACAAGGAGGACTATGTTTAAGGGGAAAAATAAATGGAAAATCTCTTTATGTCCTTGATTCAAAAGCTAAAATCTCTAGAGTAATGGAGAGGAGTTCTAGTACAGACATTTGAGAATGGAATGTTTAGAAAGAAAAAAGATTGGAAAAAACAAGGAGTCTATGAGACATTTTAGGTTCTGAATAGAAACTACAATAGCCAATCATGAGATTCATACATTAATAGAAATTTTAAAATAGTATTTTAGAATAGTGTTGACAGCAATTAGTGTTGTGTCCTTGTCCCCAGGCAGAGTCTCCAAGGAAGGTCTAACATATGAAGGAAAAGATTTTTACTCAAGAATTTTAAGCAGAAGGGCGCCTGGGTGGCACAGCGGTTAAGCGTCTGCCTTCGGCTCAGGGCGTGATCCCGGCGTTCTGGGATCGAGCCCCACATCAGGCTCCTCCGCTATGAGCCTGCTTCTTCCTCTCCCACTCCCCCTGTTTGTGTTCCCTCTCTCGCTGGCTGTCTCTATCTCTGCCGAATAAATAAATAAAATCTTTAAAAAAAAAAAAAAAGAATTTTAAGCAGAAAGTGGTATAAAAATCAAATATTGCCAGATGGCCCTCATCATTCAAAATCTTGGTATATGTAATCTATCAGTCAGATACTTGCCATGAAAAATACATATAAATATTTAATTTTAGGTTTGTACCAATCTATCAATAGTGTTAGTATTATTTCAACAGTGAATGCTCAGCATTCGTGAGTTTACCTAATAAAATATTTGGGTCCAATATTTTAAATATATCAACCTCTATGATTACCTTTTTAATCTGTAATAATTTTGGTTTGGGATAAATAAATCTTAATTTATTGTAACTTGTTTCTTATTGTAAAAGGGGTCAATGAAATTTCAGAAAATATAAATTTACCAAAAAAAAACCCATATAGTTTACAGTTGCCAAATAAGTTAAAATGTTATCTTTTATTCAAATATATATTTTTCTAAACTGATTTATACACTAGTAAAGCCAAATCTTTTAGTTACGCTAGATTTCATATCATACAATCAGTGTTAGGAAGTCATCTGGCAATGATTGTCTTAAATAGAGTTAAGAATGCTGTTATCACTATGCAAGTTGGAAACATAAATAATATAACAATTGAGTGTTACATAACTTTTTTGCTTTGTATAAAATTACTACTCTAAAAAAAAGGCTTTTATCAGTGACAGACTGGGAAATTTAACAAAACTTTGATACTAGTATAATGTAACTTATTCCTAGAAAACAGCACCAACAACAACACTTTATTTAGATGAAATCACTACTATTTCTCCATTTGAATAAAAAAGGTAGCAACTCCAATAGGCTTATTGAACATGAAAAGTTAACGTTCTTATAATGCTTCTAAGGAATTAAATGATCCAGTCATGAATCACAAAAAAAAGATATAAATTACCGAAGTGTTTGTAAAGTTGTAATGTACAACTGCTCATGATAGTACAATAGTGTAGGCTTGTAAAAGAACTCTATAAAAAGAACTCCACTTCCAAAATGCAGAAAATATGCTCCTTTTCCCCCATATACAAATAATACGCCATTCATTTAGCTTTTAAAATATCCACTTATTACAGGCTTTTTACTCACCTGAGCAGGCAGCAGGACTCTATTCCTATTGCTTATATCTGAAGGATAGACTTCTAGGGTGAAAGGTAGAGCCCATAAAGGAGCCCAATAATAACAACAAAATACAGTTAAAAAATGTTTAGTGAGCCAGCTACCCTTCTGAGAACACCGCAATTAACAAAACATGTAAAATAGCTGACCACGAAGAGCTTACATTCTTTTGAAATATAATAGAGAAATAAACAGATATTAGACGGGCATCTGTGTGTCTCAGTCTGTTGAGTGGCTGCCTTTGGCTGGGGTCATAATCTCAGGGTTCTGAGATCTAGCCTCCTTCGGGCTCTTTATTCAGTGGGGGATCTTCTTCTCCCTCTGCCCTCCCCCCCTCCACTCATTCTCTCTCTCTCAAATAAATAAATAAAATCTTTTTTTAAAAACCAGGTAATAGAATAATGAATGTATGGTTGATGGTGATAGGTGACACAAAGAAATACAGGAGAGGTAAACCCATTGGGGAATGCAGGGATGCAAGTTAATTTTATTTTGTATTGGTAGTTATATCTCATTTATGAGATGTTATTTGCCCAAAAACCACAGGAAGTGAAGGAAGATGTTATGCAAATGTAAAGAACAAGGATGCTCTATGCGGAGCAGATAAGTATATAGAACTTGTGTGAGCAGCTTGTCTGTTACATTTGAGGAAAAGCAAGGAGGCCAGTGAGGAGTTTATCACAGAGGTGGAGAGAGGAAGAGAGTATTGATGTATCACCTTCTAGTACATTGAAATGCTTGCAATTTTTATTTAGTATGAAAGGGAAAGATAATGAAAGATTTTCAACAGAATAAATCATCTGACTTGATTTTTAGGTTAAGTTGCTGTTCCAAAATAGATTTGGGGGGAGGGAGGAGTGGAGCAAATGTGGAAGTGAGGTAATCAATCAGGTCAGTAATCCAGGCACATATAATTGTGTTTTTACCAAGCTGGTTGGTAATGGAAGTGGTGAGGTATGGTTTTTGTTTTGTATAAATTTTGATGGTGAATATTCTGATGAATGGGATGGGGCATGTGCAGGACAGAGAGCATCAACATTCATTTTATCTGCACAAATAGAAGGGTGGAGTCTTCATTTCCTCATATGGAAAGAATTTAGGGTTGCGATGTTCTTTCTGATTAAATAGCATAGTGATGATCAGGATTTAGTCAGACGGTAAAAGGGAGCAGTAAGCGCAGTGCTTAAGAGATAACAAATTATAATACATTTGCAATTGATTTCATCAAAGAGCATTGTGTTGGATCTTCTGTTTATGTGAGTAAATAAATGAATGAAGCCTCCTGGGAGGTCTGATGAGGGTAAAGAAGGCTACTATAAATCCAATGCTGTGGTTTTCAGTGAAGAGCATGCAATCAGACATATTTTATTAAAGTAACCAAGTACAATGATGGTAGAAAATTGGAATAACAGAAAACATAAAAAAATAGAAATTTTAAAAAGAGATGCAGGACAGCATAGAAAAGATAATCAATGATATTATAATAGGGTTGTAGGGTAACAGATGGTGACTACACTTGTGGTGACCATAGAATAATGTATGGAGATGTTGAAAACCTGAAACTAATGTAATATCGTCAACTACACTCCAATAAAAAAGAAAAAATAAAACATCATAATTAAAATAATAAAAAGAGGGGCAACAATTTGAGAAGTGAATTTCAAAAAGAGTGAAGATGAGGCTAAGACATACTCTTGACCTTGAGGACAACAGCATTTGAAAGATTCTTCCCCACTTTGAGAAAACTCAGATGAATCAATATAAAAGAACCAGTTTTAACTAAGGCAAGGAGATGTAATGAATTTTCAAGAAATAGTTTTCTGACAGGGTCATTCTTTCCTATGAAACAGAACATACAGAAAACAGGGGGAAGGCCTGGAAGCAGAAGAGATTATAATGAAAACAAGAATTGGGAAAAAGATAAATGATAAAAGATAAACTTAAGAAAATTACACCTGTGACAGAGACCTAGTGAAAAGATTTTTTTAGCTTGTGGTTTAATGTTTTTAAAGATAATCTAGAAAGATATTTCTAGAGTCAAAAAGCTGCTTCCTTTATTTGTCAGGATTAAATATGGAAGTGCTTAAAAAAGTAAAAGAAAAATATATGCTCTATTAACACTAATCACACTAAAGTTTTGGTGGTTATATCAAGATAATGAAAGTAGATTTTAGAGCAAATTTCATTATCAGACATAAAGAAGATCAATTCAGAACTGATCTCCCAACAACAGCAGACTACACAAATATTAATCCATGACTTGGAGAAGGTCAACATTGATAATATTCTAGCCATACCTCCCTGTATCAGGATTGAGAGAAGTAGCATATTTCTTGAAAGACACAGCTACTGAAGCTCTGTCAAGAAGCCATAAAGTTGGAGAGGGGATTTGCAAATCATGTATCTGATAATGGACACCAACCCAGATTATTAAAAAATAAATAAAAATAAAAAACCTTACTAATAACCAGAGTACCCAATTTTATATGTGAAGAAAATAATTGAAGAGACATGTCACCAAAGTTATATGGATGGCTTATAAGCCCATGAAAAATTGTTCAACATTTAGATATTAAAGAAATACAAATTAAAATCATAATGAGACATGCTTACATATCTATTATAATAGCTAACATTATAAAAACTGATAATACCTTGTCTGAGCTAGGTTGTGAAGCAATGGGGAATCTAAACTGTTGGTGGCATATATCATGATACAACCACTTTGGAATATAGTTTGAAAATTTTTAAAATGTAAAGCATGTTGCAGTTGTATGAATAGCCTTTTTACGCCTCGGCATTTACCCAAGAGAAACAAACCCTATGTTCACACAAGAACTTGTATGTGAATTTCATAGCAGCCTTATTTTTAAGAAATGGAAACAATGCAAATGTCCATCAACAGAGCAAAGACAAATCGTGATATATCCATACAGGAGAATACTACTCAGCATAAAAATGAACTATTGATATTCATAACTTGGAGATTCTCAATTATGCTGAGAAAAGAAAAGCCAGGCAATAAATAGTATATACAGTGTAATTCCATTACTATAAAAATCTAGAAAATACAAACTGATGTATAGTCACAGAAAGTCACCAAATGTATTAATCTGATTTTGGTGCCTTCTTCTGTGCTCGCATAACTTCCTACACCTGGATCTCCTAGCATTTGTTACGCCATGTGGAAACACGAACTCTTTTTCTTATTCTATCTTACTAGAATAAGTATCCTTGAAGTTTTATGGACATTTGAACTCTCAGTTATTAACTGAAATTCTATCACTCAGTAAGTTTTCAAATATAAAAGCCAGAGTTTTACAATGACATCTAAGCTTTTACATGATCTAGCCACTCATTTAACCTCTATGACCTCTTTCCCTGCTACTCTTCAGTCACTCACAGTGGCCTCCTTGCTATTCCTCAGATATGCCAGGCATGGTCCAACCTTATGGCCTTTAAGATAGCCGATCCCTTTGTCTGGAGTGACCTTATTGCTAATAGTTCTGGGCAAATCCGTCACCTTTTCATACCTTTGCTGAATTGTCATCTTCATTGTAACTACCCTGATCTTCCTATTAAAAAATTTAACTCCCCATCCCTGCCTAGCAATCTTGACTTTTCTCACCTTGATCTAATTTTTCTTTTTCCCCATTGTACTCATCATTTTTGAAGGCACTATACAATTTTTATATTAAAGTTTGTAGCTTTTGTTTTGTCTCCACCATTAAAATGGAAGTTCCGCAAAGCCAAGTGTTTCATTTACTAGTGTAGTCTAAAGTAATATCTGCCACATAATAGGTTCAATAGACATTTGGTAACTTTCCGAATAAATACTGAGAGAATGCTTAATTTCATAAACCATTTTGACAAAAAATTTTCTGCAAAAAATCAACTATGTAAAACATACCTTAAATTTACTTTCACAATATTTTATAGCATATAATGGACAATATACATGAGTCTTAAAGAAACAATCATATAAGTAACCAATTCATACCTACTTAAAAACTGCATAATACCACACTCCTAGATCCTCTCTGAACACTCTAAAATAACCCTTCAAAGAAAATACATTTTTAAAAATAACGGATTTTTTGGGTAAATAATTTAATAAAATGAAAGTTTCATTCATCTATGTAGATCATCATAAATGTTTCTAATAAGCATGAAATTATAACTCTGAAGGGTACTAAAATGAAACCACCTGCTAAGGGTGAGAGAATGAGAATAAACATCATTTTTCCAAATAAGGGGAATTTATTACCTTTGAATCAAAGCATATGGATTTGTTCATATTGGCAATAAAGGAATATGGAACCACAAACCATAGAAAGTCATATTTTAGATTTCTAAGGGACTTCAAAGTGAAGGGTATACATCTTTTGAATGCTACATAATGCTACATAATGACAAGATGACAGGTTGTGACAAATAGTATTTTAAAAGCTCTACTCATAATGGAACGGAAGGTGTCATTTCTCTATAATTTTATATATGTCATTAATTTACTATATCTGGATACAACATATTACCAAACAGATGTTCATCAAGGACTAAATCATTTTTAATGGAACATAATAATTTGAACCTACATCTATTAATCATTTTTCTATCTAACATTTATAATCTAGCTAAACATTTTATCAGTTGTCGACAAAATTAAAAAAAAAACAGGATAAAAAGTGGTGTTTGAAAAGTAGACTTCTTTCAAAATTGCATTTAAATGAAAATATTTGCTGATATTTTAAAACTTTAAATGTAATTTCATACATATGTGACTAGTCACACAATATAAAATTTTTGGAAAAAATAAGAGAAAATACAACATATCTTTTTGATCTTTGTTGAACGTATTGATAAAGAGCAATTGTTTGTATTATTTGTATTGTGATATGTCAGTTAATAGACATGGATAACTGGTATAATAATATGGTTTTTTCGAATTACAGTTCTTGCCAAAATATGGAACTAGCTGGAATTGGAAGCCTCCTCCAAAGTCAGTTCTGGAGAAACCTTGCAAGTGCCATATAGAACTACTTCAGATATTAACAAAAAACAAAGAAACCAAGATAAATTCCTGGAAAAACTCAAAGTTGTTCTTGACTGATATGTTTCAGGTTCTCTTCCTGCTTTTGGGATGGTTTTTAACAGATCCGTTACTGCAGAAATCAGCTGGAATGTCAAGAGGCTATCAGAACTATGCAAAAGCCTTAAACTATGCAAAAGCCTTTCAAGGTAAAGACTTGAAAATTCTTTAGAGAGACTGGCTCCCTAAGGCATTATTCCTCCACACTTTTTCCTCCAAACACAGGGCTGATGGATGATAAATATCGAAACTGCTTCCACCCAATGATGCTTCTTCCTAAGTATTTAAGGATTTAAAATTAAAAGAATTTAAAATTGAAACCCGACATAGGATTTGCCTTATAGAGTAACATCAAGTGGAGGTGGTCGTTATTAGTTCTGAAGTATTTGTGATTCTGAATTCTTGGACTCATTAGTAAATTTATTGTTAAATTCTCCAGTTCTTCCATGGAGTGGTGATTGGCCTTCAGTCTTTCATTGGTGCACATCATTAGGTCAAGTGAGATGTGTGTGCCTGGAAATATACACAGTCTTCCTTATACTTCATCGGGGGTTCGTTTTTGAGTTTTGTTCAATGGGATTTGGACAGATGTTTTAATAGCCACTTCCAGAGTTGGCCCTAGAGGATATCTTCCATTTTTTTCTCTTCCTGATTCTCTGAAAAACCCTGACTAATTCACCATATCACAGTGATATCAGAAGTCAATTTTTCCAAAGACGGTAGCTACAAGATAGAAGGAAGCTGCTCAGTATATAATGAATTTTGAGTGAATGAGAAAGAAAACATTATCATAATTAAGCTACCAGGTTTCATTGTTTTTTGTTGCTGTTTAGAAAATCCTAGCATACTCTGACTTTACAGAGGCTTGATGATCCTAAGAGAAGCTGAACTCATGGGACAAAATAACTATGTACATGAAAAGTACAATTAGTTACCTAAAAAAGATGGTATGATGGACTCTATATGCCAATTGAAGTGTTATGGAACAGACATAGAAATAGCTTAAAATTAATATGATAAAATAATGATATGCATATAGGGAGAAAAGAAAGATACTATACTGTGAATATAAATTAAGTGAAAATTGTTGAAATAAAGAATGCAATAAATGGAGAGTAAGATGAATGTAGCTCTAAAATGAGTAAATGAATTGGGAAAACCAACCAACCAACCAACCAACCAGTTAATGACCTCTGCCAAAATGCAGCAGAAGAGAAAAAAAATTAAAGAAGAAAATATTTAAATAAGTACTGAGATAAATTTTGGAGAATTAAAGAAAGATGAAAGATATCGGACTGAAAGAATGCCAAACATGAGAGATCAGATAAAAACACTCATATATTTTATGGTGAGTTTTAAGAATATCAAAGACAGAGAAGAGCATAAATGAAGCACAGGAGAAAGAACAGATCACCTGAAATGTGCAAGAATAATACTGACGGCAGAATTCTCAATAGTAATAGCATATAAAAAAGACAGCTGGGTGTGTGTATATGTGTGCTTTTTTACGTGTACATGGAAAAGATATTTGAAACTAGATATTATACATCAAGCCGAACTATTGATTAAATTTGAGAGCACAATAAAAATCCAATGAAGCATGTTAGGTCTTGGAACACTTATCACACAGACACACATTTAAGAAAAATTTTTCGGAGGACAACTCAATTTAGATAGAGAAAACAGAATTATGTCTTCAAAGGCATATTTTGGAGGAAGGACTGAATATAATAAGCACAGCAAATATTTCTTTAATCTTTATGTTCTGAATTTCCTAAATTTAAGGAGTATTTGTTCAAATCTTTATCTTTAAATAAATCCTAAGTGGCTTTGTCTCGGATTCTGGAAAATCAGGACATTTTGGTGCAAATCTTTTTGTCACTAATGGAAATTTTGATAGCGCTTAACTGTGGAATGCCTAACCTATTGTTGACAGCCATTATAATTTCCCAACACATGGGTGTTGTGTGTGTGTGTGTTTATTTTTATTTATGATGGTTTTACTTTTCTATGTGATTTTTAAGTAGATGCAATTTTAATAAATTATGATTTATTGAAATTTATCTGAGGTTATACACAATAAAATGGAATTTGTGTGAACTAAAGAAGTGTATCTCTGTTTTTTTTTTTAAAGAATAGACTGGTCTTTAAAAATTGTCCAAAGAAGTACATTATATTTATTATTAAATTTGATAATATACAATAAAGTATTTATGGTCATGTGAAACCATATCAAATTCTACTATTAGTTCACATTAATAACTATCATAAGAGGAAATAGAGATATTTTTCAGAATGAATAATTGTATTTTTCAGAATAAAATATAGTTTTATTCACTGAACAGAGGGAACAAATGTCAAAGTTTAACACAGTTTGCAGAATGTGTGTTTTTTTTTTTTAATATTTTATTTATTTATTCGACAGAGATAGAGACAGCCGGCGAGAGAGGGAACACAAGCAGGGGGAGTGGGAGAGGAAAAAGCAGGCTCCCAGCGGAGGAGCCCGATGTGGGGCTCGACCCCAGAACGCCGGGATCACGCCCTGAGCCGAAGGCAGACGCTTAACCGCTGTGCCACCCAGGCGCCCCTGCAGAATGTGTTTTAACACAAATTGAAATTTTCAACTGACCAAATTTCACAGTTTTAAGTAAAATGATAGCACTTTATATCCTTGAAAGGTGGCAAATGACCCAAAACATGCTTAGAAAACAAATTTGACACTACACCCATCTGAGATGGGTTTGCAAATATCCTTTGGTTAAGTTATGGTACCACTCACCTGCCATAGTGTATCGTCAAACGGAATATATTTTTTCTCTTTCCTCACATTTTGGTCTTGTCATTATATTTTATTTTAGCCATTCTGATAAGTCTGTAGCGATATCTCATTGTAGTTTTCATTGCATTTCCCTGATGGTTAATTATGTCAAAATATATTATTTTGATGTGTAGTGTTCTGAGCTTCTTCAGTTCAAGACCATGAAGCCACTTAGAAAAAATATAGCTGTGAGTGCACTCATAGACCAACACTTATTTATAAATAAAAAGAACATTACTACCCATTCCAACAAAGAATAGTATGTTATGCAGTAGGGACTTTATAAATTACTGGATGCAACTTATATAGTAAGGAGAAATGGGACTGGTTGCTTCTAGCAGCTATAAACAACATCATTTTAATTTTAATTTTCAGTATAATTTTTCCAAGGTATACACAGAATATATATTTAATGTAAAATGTGAATATTTTAAACACTCAAAATATAAATATATGTATATAACTATGGAAATTAATCAATTTTAAGTTTTTAACAGCCAAAATTAACATTAGAGTTTATTTTAAATTAGTTAGCCTTCTCTGCATTGCTAGGCAGAATAATCAAGCATTGGTAAGAAAAAAATTAATCTCTGTAAAATTACTCTGGGCGCATTACATCAAGTTGCCCACATAAGAAGTGTTCAGTCACGTATCGAAGTCTGCAATTTGGATTGAATGGCAGGTGATTTTTAAAAACTAGGACCCGTTGTCCAGGTTTTTTTTCTTCATTGTGTCTTAATAAATTACTGTGTTCATCCCTACTGGGAGCGAAGTAAAATACATGACATTTCATCTTAACTGTAGCACTTGTAAATGGCAACTCTGAATGTACTTTACAGCAGTGTAACAGAAAGTCATGATCAATGATGGTTCATGAAATATTTGTTATAATTCACAAGAAGATAGGAGTTTGTGCAAAAATGCAAATCAGTTTGTGACTAAACACATTGTTTATTTCACTAACTTAAAAAATATATATATGCCAAAACTCTCTCAAGGAAGGAAGCAATGATTTACCTTTTCTTTCAAGCTCCTTAAATAATCCTGGACCAATAGCACATAGTTCAAAGAGCAACTATTTTGGGTAGCACTGATTTACATGTTTCCTAACAATGCTTTTAATTCAGTGGAATTCTGTCCAACTATGTTAATTTGATGTACTAAAGACAAACATACAAAAAGATCATCCTTAATTTATGTAGATTTCTAAACTCTGCACTTTCTGAATAAGGCCCAGTGAAGGATTTCCAACAACAAACAAACAACGCCAGAAACACTATTAGGTCAGCCTTAGGCAAAAAGTGACTCGGAGCCCACCTTACTGTCCCCCTAGAAGTGTATCATAGGCACTGAATCTACTACCCTGAGGCTATCCCATTCCTTAAGTTAGAAAGTTTTAAAAACAGTTGCGTGGGTGCATTTCATTTACAATTTGACAGATTTTGTTGTTTCTACATTTTAATACTTGATTTTTAGGGTGTAATAACTATGTTTTAAAAGTCACAGTGGTTTTGACTACTGTTGGATAATTGTGCTAAAATGATATATCCATTCCCTCTAGGAAACAGAAATTATAGAATGGTAGTGCTTTTCAGATCTGACATCTTTGTGTACTTGAGGTTTCAGTATAAATGCAATAGGAAAAGTGGCATTCGAATTTATGATATTTTCTATAAATAAATTAGAATGCCCTGGAAGCCTGATATAAAATGGGATGACAAGACTTCAGTAAGATCTTGTTTTCAATTCAAAATGCATTTTACATTGAAATGTACACCTCTAAGTTCAGAGACAACATTAACCAACACAATTAATCAGCTCTATTTCTTGAAATTCCAGGAACATTGATATTCTCACCTACCGGACAAACGATGGCTAAATTTTTTGATCATGGATTCTTGCTAAAATATTGTTTTCCCACAGAAAATTAATATTATGAATTTTCATTGATTGTTATTGATCATAAAGGATATAACAACCACTACAAAAAGAGTAGGAAACACATGACATCAGTAAGGGCATGTAGAAAGTGGGAAATGCTAATAAAAATAACTACCTATACTTCTTAAGTAAACATAACAGGACTAAAAATATTTCACAACAGTATTTTCTGTCCTCATTCTGATAGCTCTTTTTCACACTCAAATTTGAAGGTTGAGGCATGTGATAGATATTACACAAAAATAATCCCAAAGAATTATTTTTTTAAAAACTCCTAATAAAGGGCAAATCCAAAGGAATTTCCTCTTTTCTAATTTAATTAACAAGTTATGAGTTGACTTACCTGTTTCATCACAGTGTATCAGGCACTAATAATATTTTTAATAGTCATATCTGATGCAGTAGTTACCATCTTTCAGGCATACTGATCATGGTCAAGCAAATAAACAAGAGAATTGTGGTTTAAGCATCTACCTGCGTCAATATAGGACTATATCAGACAATCTTTTGGCCATGATATAGCAATGAATAGAAATCATACACGGCCTGTGATGGACATAGAGATGAGGTAGAGATGGCTGGGTGTTAATATATGCAAAATCTTTATTAATCACATTGTAAAACAGAATATGGCAAAATAGAATGCAATTTTAGAAATACCCAGATCATAGTCATTATTTTATTTTTATATGTGTAGATCAGGAGTTTAGTAAACAGTCAACCACTCTTCCACTTCTCACACTTTGAAAATTTCAGCAAAAGTAACAAGCCTAGAAACTAAAAAATTGTATCTCCCTGTAAAATACAGCTTTGCCAGCATGGTCGAGGAAGACCAAAACAGAATAAGAAAGAAAAGTTTAACATTTCACAAAAAGTTCTTTTTATTTTCTACTTTCTTTTATTTAATGAAAATGTCATGGCCATAACCTAAGAGCAACATTAAAATGAGAAATTATTTTTTCATAAGTTAAAATAAATTAGTTTGGTGATTAACTCAAAAATTACATTATGAGCTTTAGTGTTCTCGCAGTAAGTCCCACTTCATAAACAAATGAGTCAGGAGTCATAAACGAATGATGATTCCAAACGTTATTTAGAGAGAACATTCTGTTCTTAATACATTACAAATATTCTACACAAGGCCAAGTGGATCCAAGTAATCTTTAGGTAAAATAAGATTTGAGAGAAGTATATGTTTCCTACAGTATTATAAAGCACCATCTCTATTTAAGGCATCATCCTGGACTTTGTGGAGAACACAAGGAGGAGTAAGATGTGACCCTTCAAGAAACATATACAATACCAAGGTGTAAGAGACAAAGCAGCTTGTCTTCTCTAAGAAAAAAAACATTATACCAACAGACTTTACTGAAACTTTAAACATTGCTCTCATTTTCAATCATATTATCCTACTGCATGCAAGCTGCTATAACAGACATGCTATAGACTGGGTGGCTTATAAAAATTAGAAATTTATTTCTCACAGTTCTGGAGCTGGGAAGTCCAAGATCAAGGGATAGACAGACCAGTGAGAGCCCGCTTCCTCAGAAATGGCTGTCTTCTTACTGTAACTTCTCATGGTGGAAGAGGCAAGAGACTCTCTGAGGTCTTCTCTAAAAGGACCCTAATCCCACGCATGACCTAATCACGTCCCAAAGGCCCCTATGCTTTAACATAAAAACTTCCAGAGTTAGATTTCACAATATGAATTTGGGGAGACACAAACATTCAAACCATAGCATATATAAACAGAACAAGACACAAAAACAGCAACAACAAAAATTCTTTTAACTACCTATTTTTTTCAACTGTATAAAGTTTGCAATTTGCTTCTATATAATCTTAAATAATTCGGGGCGCCTGGGTGGCTCAGTCATTAAGCGTCTGCCTTCAGGTCAGGGTGTGATCCCAGAGTCCTGGGATCGAGCCCCACCTCAGGCTCCTCCACTGGGAGCCTGCTTCTTCTTCTTCCACTCCCCCTGCTTGTGTTCCCTCTCTTGCTGGCTGTCTCTCTCTGCCAAATAAATAAATAAATAAATAAATCTTTTTTAAAAATAATCTTAAATAATTCATTTGAGTGATTCATTTACATCCAATGCATCTGAGCACAGTTAAATTTGCTTACCCAACATATCCAGCAACATTTTTCTGCAGAATGTCCCATCCCCCCCCCACACACACATAAAGGACTTATCACATTCAGTAGATAGATGATATATAGATAGATAGATAGATAGTTGATAGATAGATAAATAGATGTATACATACACACACTTGTACATTCACATATGAGTATTTTTTTCTTGTTAATGATACCCATGCAAATAAAATTTAAACTCAAGGAAACCTGTCTTGTTTGTTACTTAATATTCAGTTTTTACTCAACACCCAAGAAACAAATAATCCAATTAAGACATGAACAGACACTTCTCCAAAGAAGACATACAGATGTTCAACAGACACATGAAAAGATGCTCAGCATCACTTAATATCAGGGAAATGCAAAGCAAAACTACAATGAGATACCACCTCACGTGTGTCAGAATGGCTAAAATCAACAGTACAAGAAACAACAGGTGTTGGAGAGGATGTGGAGAAAAAGTAACACTTCTGAACTGTTGGTGGTAATGCAAACTGATATAGCCACACTGGAAAAGAGTATGGAGTTTCCATTAAAAGTTAAAAATAGAAATACCTTACGATCCAGCAATCCCATTACTGGATATTTACCTAACAGATATAAAAACACTAATTCAAGGGGATACCTACACCCCTGTGTTATAGCAGCATTATTTACAATAACCAAGATAATGGAAGCAGCCTAAGGGCCCATCAGCTGATGAATGAATGAATGAATGAATGAATGAATTTCTTTATATTTATATATATAACGTAATATTATTCAGCCATACAAAAGACTGAAATCATGCCATTTGCCATGACATGGATGGAGCTAGACAGTATAATGCTGAGTGAAATAAGTCAGTCAGAGAAAGACAAATACCATATGATTTCACTCATATGTGGAATATAAGAAACAAAACAAGCAAAGGGGAATTATAAGACAGAGAAAGAGAGACCATGCAAGAAACAGACATTTCATTATGGAGAACAAACTGACGGTTACCAGAGAGGAGTTGAGAGGAATGATGGGTTCAATAGGTGATGGGGATTAAGGAGTGCACTTGTCATGATGATCACTGGGTGATGTATGGAAGTGTTGAATCACTATATTGTACACCGGAAACTAATATAACACTGTATGTTAACTAACTGGATTTCAAGTGAAAACTTTTTAAAAATATCCGGTTTTTAGCCAAGATTCTGGCTCATAAAAGGGATTCAATCAGGGATTTGGGGATTAGTTAATGAACAAATAAATGAGTGAACAGATAGATCACTGGATAAAGTTATCCATCTTCTCTGGCATGATCTTATACATTTTGTTTAGAATTATCTTTATCCCTTTAGACTCTCCCTATTTTACTTTGAGTCATTAAACAAAAGTTTCCTGAATGATATGGACCTTAGCCTTATCCAATTTGAGCAACACTGTGAGATAGGAAATGGAGTCCAGGAGGAAAAAAAAAGATGAAACTTCTTTTGTTTACTAGTGAATGCACAGTCCTTCCACAGAAGCTCTCTGTGGTCATAGCTCCAGCCTTACTTGTGTTTGGTCGTTATGTTCGAAGGTAGGTAATACTATCAAAAGTTGTGAAGCATTTGAGATTTTTGTACCTTGCTTGAGAGCTGACACAGGAGTCTGTCGCAGTGCTGATAGAAGACACAGACTCCTGGTTCAGAAACAAGATAGTTTATTATTCACAGCAATAGCAGTAGCCAGAATATTAACAGTGTTCATGTGTATATGTGTGGGGGGTGATTATATATCAGTTCTGAGCCTCAATTCCCACATGAAGATGCAAAAGAGGGGCAGATAATATTTGCAAATACAACAGGTTACATTAAAAAAAAGGAGGAATATTTGCACTTTGACTGTAGGGAGATACTATCTCTGTCTTCCAAGTCTATTCGATATGCAACCATCCTTCAAAGGATAGTCTAGAACAAATAATAAGCGCAGAAATAGAAGAGACCAATTGAAAAGTATTTCTCCACAACACACTATGAGACTCCTCATTTGACAAAGACACTGTAGGACATCATGGATCGGGTGAGTTGAATGCTGGCTGGTTAAGTATTATAAGGGACCGAGTATTAAAAAAAATTTTTTTTATAATTTTTATTTTGTTATATTAGTCACCGTACAGTACCGAGTATTTTTAAGCAATCCTGGGATTGCTTGAAAGTTCAGGTAGGTTTTGTAAGATTGAGGAAAGATGCCATCAAAACCTGAGCCCAATTATCTACGAGGTATGATTCTGATTCTAGTCTCTGTGGAGTTCTCCCCTGAAGGCAGCTTCTCTAATAGAGTTGGATTAGTGTACTAAACAGCATACCCCCGTTTATTGTAGGGGAGGAACGATATGCAAAACGCCACATGGAAACCACCTGGTCTTCAGTGGAATATAGAATAAGTTCCTCTGGGTTGAATTTGTTCCACATTTGACTTCCCACTTGAGGGCAATAAGAGTGCCTCCTGACAGATTTGAAATAGAAAATGTGGCAAAGGGAAGCTTGCGCAAGATTATAAAATGGGAAATTTTGTTTAGACGAGCAATAATTTCAAAGTGCTCTTGTTAACATTACACACTCTTCACCTAATCATAATTTTATTTTGATATTATATAGTGACTTCAAATATCATAAATATAAAGAACTTACCTCTCCTACTGTAGGAAGTCTGGTGGTGGTTTAAGGGTGACAATACTTCAATTTAGAAGTACGGCTTACCAATTATTAATAAATTGGGAAATGGAGTGTCGTGCTCGCTCCATTCATCTTGCTCAGTGAGATGAAAAAGTAGTCTAAGCTGTTTATTATGGTCAAAAAGGGTTGCTTTTGGACCTGGTAATGAAACAGTCATCTTTTGTAAGAAGAAACTGGGGCTACTGATATTTTATGACTAATTTTCAAGAAGGGACAGAAAAGATAATCTAAGCTGTACCAAAATCTTAAACAAAGCAGCAGGAGAATGATCCTTTCCCAGATAAAAGGTTTTTCTATTTGGCCATGTTAAGGGGAAGAACAGATGGGGCGTTGTGGACTGATCAAAAAGTTTTCCAAATAATGGGTATTATTTGTCTTCTTTTAGTTGAAATAAGATAAAAAAAAAATCACTAAAGAGCTTCCTCTTAAAAGGAGGTAAACAACAACAACAAAAAACCTAGGTAAGACATATTAAAATAATAGCAAAGATTGAGTGTCAGGTATTGTTAAAGCATGAATGCAGAGGATAGAAGTCATGGTACAGAAGGAGGGAAGGGCAGCCAGATGGCAGAGTAGAATAAAGGAGCTCAGGTAGTAAGTTCAGGAGAAATCAGTGATTATCCAGAGATTGTAAGGCATGTGGGGTTGGCAGGGAGAGCACGAGAAATCCTGAAAGCCGAGAGATAACAGACGAGACACAAAAGGCTGACAACATTTTAACCTCTAATGTAAGAGTATCCAAAGCAGAGTAGCAAAAGAAATAAAGGTCCTTATAAGATTCAACACAGATGTGGAACTGGGTGTAACACAGACATGGAACTCACTGTAACACCAGCCACTTCCCCCCAACACACATACTATGATAATAATAATGTAATGAGGAAAATTGTCTGCCAAATAAATTTTTTCCTCTTTTTAATTTTTATTTATTTATTTATTTATTTATTTATTTATTTATTTATATTTTTTTAAGTTTTTATTTAAATTCCATTTAGTTAAAAAATAGTGTAATATTAGTTTCAGGTGTACAATACAGTGATTCAACACTTCCATACAATGGCTTAAATCAACAAACAAAAAAATATTTTTAAACGATTTTATTTTTAAGTAACCTCTACACCCAGCATGGGGTTCAAACTTATACCCCCAGGATCAAGAGCCACATGTTGTACTGACTGAGCCAGCTAGGCACCCCAACAAATAAAACTTTTATAAAATTGTTGCTTTTCGGGGGCACCTGGGTGACTCAGTCGGTTCAGCATCCACCTTCAGCTCAGGTCATGATCTCAGGGTCCTGGGATCGAGTCCTGCATGGGGCTCCCTGGTCCCTGCTCAGTGGGGAGTCTGCTTCTCCCTCTGTCCCTTCCCCCTGCTCATGCTCTCTCTCTGGCTCTTGCTCTCAAATAAATAAATAAAATGTTTTAAAAAAAATTGTTGCATTTGTTTAATTAGTTTTAAGAGACAGTAGGCAGAGCTAAGATAAAGCACGATGTCATGGCAGGGAAAAATACGACTTACACGTTAAAAAAAAAAAAAAGTGCAATACAAGTTGCATCACCTCCGTTTATCCCTGGACCGGGACTTTCCCTACTGAGTTGGTGTATGACTCTCGTAGCTATAAATCCACAATGCGTCCATCATCCATTCTGCCCCTTAACATCCCCCTTTGGACAGACCTATGATCTAGAACAAGCCTTATTTTCCAGTGCCTTGTAGGAGCTTTTGGCTGCTGCCTAAGTTGCCTACTCTCGTCTCACCATTACCATGAATTGGGCCCACTGGGAGAAAGGAGTAGTAGAAATTAACAACTCCATAAATCTCTTTAAATAATAAAGTATAAGACAATGATCTCTTTTTCTGCTGCATAACCAATTCTTGCAAGAACGAGGTCATATAAGAGAATTTACAACACATGCTAGCATTATCCTACTGGCCCCAGATCATTCGTACAGTTTCTCTGTCTCTGAGAAATGTAGTTGTCTACCTGACCAAAACCTACAAAATGTTTCACGTGACTATTAATATCACCTGCATTATTCTGAAGCCTGTTTAAGGCTTCTGAAATCCATAGGTTCTCCAAACACTTATTAAGCATCCTGTATATATCAGACAATTAAAAAATCTCTGCCTCAAAAAAACCAAAACAACAACACCAAAAAAACTACTTCAGTGGAACTTTGAGTCTGAAGAAGATCCAGGCAATATACAAGGCAACAAATAATACAAATGGACTAATTACATCATCGATTACATACTCTGGGGATGTCCCATTAAATTGATGTGAAAATGATAAGGATCTGAATTTCTTGTCAAAGATTTTTCCTTAAATAGAAATTGACATTTAGGGAAAATTGTTACTAAAAGATGTCCTGTATCAACCAAAAAGGTTACACTGTGGGCTGACTAAACGCTCCAACTGTGAGCATTGCTTTGTCAGTCCTCATGTATTAAGACTGAGTTAAGTCATTTTGTTAGAAACTGGTAATTCAGTCTCAGATTTAAGTAAGTTTTTTTTCTTTAAGATTTTATTTATTTATTTGAGAGAGAGAGTGGGAGGTAGGGGCAGAGGGAGAGAGAGAACCAGACACCCCGTGTCTGACTCGATCCCAGGATCCTGAGATCATGACCTGAGCCAAAGGCAGATACTTAACTGACTGAACCATCCAGGGACCCTAGACTGTAAACTTCTTAAAGGTAAGAGTTTATACCTCCAGTAGTTCCACAGACATTTCTAACATCTCTAAAAAGCACCCACTGATGTAAAATACCAGAAAATCAAATTATTCTAAAAAAAAAAAGATATATCTAGCTGAAAAGAAAAACAGAAAATCTAAGAATATGTTGAATGATAAAAGCAAAGAGTGGAGGAAGAGAAAATAAATATGAAATAGAGAATTCCACTGAAAGGAAAAAATGAAGAATAAGGCAGGAGATTTAGAAATTAACATGGGGGGGCGCCTGGGTGGCACAGCGGTTAAGCGTCTGCCTTCAGCTCAGGGCGTGATCCCGGCATTCTGGGATCGAGCCCCACATCAGGCTCCTCCGCTATGAGCCTGCTTCTTCCTCTCCCACTCCCCCTGCTTGTGTTCCCTCTCTCGCTGGCTGTCTCTATCTCTGTCAAATAAATAAATAAAATCTTTAAAAAAAAAGAAAGAAAATTAACATGGGAGACTCTAGGAAGAAAAAATAAAATAGGAATTTTTTTAAAATAGTAACAAATGAGGAGAAGGAAAATTGTTGCAGCCTCTACATTTCTTCTGTTATTTAACTTATTTAAGTTAATAAACAGAGAATAGAAACATTTACATTTAGGGGTAAGATTTCAATATTATTTTTTTAATTGTTAGAAAATGTGTCACAGAAAGTGTTTAAACTTAAAGATACAGTAGCAACATGTAACAAACTACGTTGTTTGAATGTCTAATTCGTAAACGCGGTTAGAGGAAACTTGGTGGCAGTGGCCTTACGTGATTGTGGTCCTGGAAATAAGTATATTTATTAATGAGGACTAGTTTAAAATTATAAGATGACAGGGTGTGGACAATTTTCCTAATTCTATCAGCTCTTTGCAGCTATCTTATTAGCCCCCTTTAGAAATATCGATTTTATTTATCTACTAAATTTTATGTTACCGTATTGCTGACTTTTGGCCTTTCTTCCTCCTTCCCTTCTTCCTCCCCTCCTCATCCTCATCTCAAGTATTTTTTTTCCAAATTACATGTTTCCGTTTAGCAGCCACGGTCAATTTTTTGATACGAATCCTCGCCATCAATTTGCTAACTCCAGAGATGAGGTAGCATCAGTATTCAGAAGCTAAGAATGTAAAGCCTCAGGAAACTGGGTGGCTCAGTCAGTTAAGCATCTGCTTTTGGCTCAGGTCATGATCCTGGGGTCCTGGGATGGGGCCCCAAGTTGAGCTCCCTGCTCAGCAGGGAGCCTGCTTCTCCCTCTCCCTTAGCCTGTTGCTCCCCCTGCTTGTGCTCTCTCTCTCCATCAAATAAATAAATTAAATTAAATAAAAAAAGAATGTAAAGCCTTTATTTAAGCATGAATTTTAAAATAATCGAATGAAGTATAAATACACTGAATTCAGATATTTATGCAAGTTAACCCAGACACTCAACCTACAGACATTTTCAAAACATGTATTTTTATCCAGTACTCAAAATATGGTTGTAATGTATTTTTTTAAATAACTTTAACACAGCAAGGAAACTTGGAGGAAAATGAGACATTTGCTTTTAAGATTTGAAATCTATTTTGTTGGTTTAAAAAAATAAAAACAGTAACACAGGAACATTTCTTCTCAAATATCAACACTGTGAAGCTTCTGAGTCACATTCTGTTAAAAGTGCAGATAAAATGACCTCAGTTACTCATTTAAATTATCATCTGAAAGGGTAACATGTGAAGTAGAGGACTTTTTAATTATGAATGTACTGCTTGAGGAAGGAACTCCACATACAGTTGCACTTCTCCTTTTGGCTTTGTTTTGTGAGCAGCAGTGGAGTTGGCGAATGAGAATAAACATAAAGACATTCACAGAAATTCTTAATGATCTTCTGAGGAAGGGCAGTAAGTGCAAGAAAAACCACAGCAAGGCTAATTACAAATTTCAAGTGGCCATCACTTAATTATGGGAGCTTTTAAGTTCAAGTAATATATCTTTTTATAAGCCTATCATATGGTATTAATTACCACCAACTGCTCTCTTGAACACTTATGTTCTTTTCACGTACTTCCTATTCTTAGTACTTAAAATTACCCCTAAGATTGATAGGTAAAGGGATTTTACTAATTGACTTAATATATTTATTTACATAAATAAATAATGCTGTTATATGTGTGTGTATGGGGTGTGTATAAACAATATGAATATGTGTATGTGTTCAATGTAAAGTCTTTTCAAATTAACATCTTAAGTCTACCATATTGGTTACTAATAGATACAGACTTTGTAGACTCATCAAATGTTTTATTCTCAAATTCATATCTCATTTGTGAAGTAAATGAAACTATATATATTAAATATAAACCTATCATATGTAACAGTTATTAGTGCATCCCAGGACATATATAGGACAAGTCCTACTCAAGGCATTGTGGGTTATTGAATTTCACTTTCTGTCCTAGGAGTCTTCTGTACATTTCTGTGGCTCATATGCTATGATAAGGAGGAACAATTCTTTTGCTAAAAGCTCTCAAATGACTACGTGAGTATGATGGTTTCAGAATAGGTACTTTATAGACCAGTGATGTAATATTATAGTTTAATATGTAAAGCACGATGAAATAAAATGCTATTGCCATGTTTAAATTATTTGTTCAGTGAAGCATCTCTTCACTCAGTTATCAAGCATTCATTTTCTTTATACAGAAGAGACAGAACAATATTATATAGTAGAAAATAGAGTAAAAATTCTAGAAATCGTGATCAGTTTGTTTTGGCAATTTTAGAACATAAAATTAGCTAGAGTTCGAGTGCAAGTTATGTTTGTGGCAGTGGAGGAAAAGTTAATTAAAAGTTTGCTTATTACCATAGTTTTAGCACTTCGACAAAGTGATGAGGAGTCAAAAATCAATGAATATATGAAGTATACAATAAAAATAATAAAAACGAAAAACATAATCTCAAGTGTATATGACTCATTGTAGGTCTTGATAGGTTAGAAGTCAAAGGGAAAGTATCAATAGGGTCTGTTCAGTTCCATGCTCGTCAGATTAAGAGGTTTCTCATATTGCCTCCTTCGCCACACTAATTTGTCTAATGGGGTTTACAAGAGCTAGAGACAGTCAGTGATAGGTTCATGGCTGGGGAGATGGTGCAGAATCGAAGATAGTTTAGCAGTGCTTATTATTTAAGAGAAAGAGAGAGTGCAGGAGGTGAGGGGCAGGAGCAGAGGGACAGGAAGAGAGAGAGAATCCTAAGCATCCTCTGTGCCCAGCACAGAGCCTATAGAGGGGCTCAATCTCACTACCCTGAATTAAAGACCTGAGCCAAAATCAAGTCAGATGTTTAACCAATGGTCACCCAGGTGCCTCATTTTTTCCGAAGCTTTATTTTCATCTCTTTCTGTAACTGAGTTTCCCTTCAAAATCAGCACTGGCACACACAACTTGAATAATTATTCTGGGATTTGATCACATGGAAGAGGAGGGAATGAGAAGAGGTTAGTGGTTCAGGAGAAATGCATGAGTTTAGATTGAGCTGATTATCACTGTGGACAATTGAGTATCAATCCTACTGTACAGAATACATCTCAGAAATTTTTCCCTGAAACAAGGAAGAATCCATTACGCCCACTGACTCTTGCTTCTTACCCACAGTGCTTAAAATTCATCCCAGAAGTAATTAACGCCACTGACTATTACTGGACATGGCAGAGGAGCTGAGTGGGCTTGGTCAATATCCCACCCAAAGAGAGCAGAGCAGATTCAGGCAAAAAAATTTATTAGTCCTTTCCAAATTAGATTTAATGGGATTCTTTTGCCATTTACGAATTCATTTCATATTTATATTTCATCATTTTTTTAAAACCTTGGCCAATATTCACTGCATTTTTGAATAGTAACTTGTACTGTATCTGTTATTGTAAATCATTTTTCTACTACATTTGTTTAGTCATGGTTATTCATCTCTTCTTCCAAGTTCTTTAGATAGATGATTTCAACTCCCAAATAAATCATTTGAAATGTTTATTTTTTATACTGAACTTCTAAGTGTGGAAAACGTTCATATTTGCATTATGGCATATCATTCACCTTTTAACTTATTTTTAAAAATGTGAGTGTGCCTTCGCAAATACATACCGTTTCTTTTTATGTGTATGTAGATTCTTCATAGTTTTCTCCAAGTTCATTGGCTTATGGTTTATAATTTTTTAATAATTTTCCTACCGTTCATTAATGTATTTCTTCCATTACATTGTCTAACTTGCTATTGCCATTATAAGGAGAAAGCAACTAGAAATCTATGTACCTGTCCAGCTTCCTCAACTCACTCATGACTTTCAGGGACTAACTGGATTTTCATAGGTGTTCCAGGTGGACAAGCTTTTGCACAGGTGCTAATTATTTTTTCTGTTTCTTGCTTCCTTCATTTACCAACTTCAGGGATCATTTTGAACAATAATGATGAAACCAGGCATCATATTCTTATTCTCAACTTTATTAATAATGACTCAAATGCAACATGTCCTACAAGATATTAATAGATATGTATAAAAGAATTTAACTGACCAAAAAAGGGGTGGAAAATATAAGTTAAACATACTTGAATAGGGCCTGGCAACGAACTAGTCATATAAAGTTGAACTATTTTTCCCCCCTTTATCTCCCTATTTCCTGCAGCATATTCCCAAGGAGTATTTTAAGGTGTTTAATATACACATATACAGGAATCATCATGGAGTCTAAATCTAATAATCACTCATCAGTTTTAGCTGTTTTAAGTATTGTTCATTCCTATGTCAGTTGTCTATTAACTTTTTTCCAGACAGTACTTAATTGCAAGAAAATCTTTAATATGAATTAATCAAGTTTAATAAATATTTCCCCCTATGGATTTATCTTTGATGTTTACAGAAATACTTCATCCTCTCTAATTGATCTCTAGTATGTCACAAAGACAGTTTTCTATATGATCACTACTAATTTTATTGTCTTACACTTAGGCTTTTTTCTAGTAGCATTTTTAATCAGTCTCCTAGGTCTATAACTTTGTACATTTCACTTGGTAATTTTTTTTATCTTCAACATCTCTGAGTAGTTCTTGACCAGTTCTCAGTTGTTGTCTTTTTTTTTTTTTTTTTTTTTTTAAGATTCCATTTATTTATTTGACAGATAGAGAGCACAAGCAGGGGGAGAAGCAGGCCCCCCATTGAGCAGGGAGCCCAATGTGGGACTTGATCCCTGCCAGGAATGGCCAGCAATCCCTGTACGGATGGATGAAAAATTACTCCAAACTTTGCAGTGAAAGAGAGAAGACAAAGGGGTCAATACTTAGCGGCGAAGACCCTTTGCTCTGCTTTGCTCCTGCTTTTATCGGTCCTTCAGGACAATCACAAATCCTTATTGCTGTTCTTCAAGCACGTGATGTGTGACAAGGGGTCTTACTGAAACTGGGAGGAGCTGTTTACGGGAAGGATACAATATGCTAATTTGCGTGCTCTCGGAGTTCTGCTACACATAGCCTAAGGGACAATACCTACATCTCAGATCACAGGGCAGCTGTTCGGACTAGGAAAGCTTCAGGAAGGCAACTCCCCCAGCATTCCAACAGCACAGTGGTCACGTAGGCCATGGCATTCCAAAGGCCTATGCCCTTCTCTGAAAACGTCCCTGCCCTCAGCGGCCTCCGTGTTACATTGTAACAAGCCAGGTATTATGGCTGATTTCATGCTCCACGTTAACCCCAACATCTCTCCCTTTTTGTTTCTTTAAAGTGGTTGCAAGTAGTTCTTGAGACAGTTACACAGTGTAGATATGCTTCACATCTCTGGCGGCGGATAGGGCAATTGTTCCAATTTTGCAGACTATGATGAGAAGAAAAACACTAATAATTATGACAATAGCAACTCCTAAGAATCCGCATTTTGTGGAAGAGAACCATATGGCTGGGTTAAGCCACTGCAGGTTGTTGGAGACTGCCAAACTTCTGGATGAAGCTTATGATTTTCCACCGCCGTTAATGAGGTGAGGATCTGATCCTTCAGCTGCTGAACATCAAAAGTTAAATTGTCATGGAATGATCCGCGCATTTGTTTCTTTATCTTTTCCTAATCATGTATAGACTGGTTCCAGGGCATGGGGATCTATGAGCCCCGTCACGTAAGAGGGCTTGCCGATAGGCAAGCTAAGGCTTCCTTTTTTTCCCTAAAATATTCAATAGCAGCTTCCATTAGTTGAAGATGTCTTAATATTGTTTGATCGATAGTTTGTTGAAGTTGAAATTCCCTTGTGCTATTAATAGCCAGCTGGTCCACAAAGGCAGCAGTCTGAACTGAGTGAGAAGGGGGTACCTGCCACACTAGTGACAGTAATCACAGAGAGCCGCGGTAATGCTGGCCATGAGCACTCCCAGGAGGCACTTGGGTCGTCTGACGTCAGATAACGCCTGATTCGGAATGCTAATGAATTTGGATTCTTCCCAACCTCTGGTAAGATTAACAGGGGTAGTGGCGTTGTTGAAAATAGGAAAAGGGGCACCTGCCCAAGTAACATGTTTCCAGAGGGGAGGATTTATAACATAGGCCCGATAAAGAGCAGGAAGCACCCAGGCAACAGCAGCAGACGGACAAGCATACATGCCACGGTAGAGCTGGTGTTAAGCACAGATACCTTAGCCCAGAGGGTTTACTGGTCTGTTGTGGAATCGTCTTCTTGAGGTCTCCCCAGGTCATGAATTTGGCCTTGTGGGTACTGGGGAGGTGCATGAAGGGCAGCTGTTTTTCTTCTGGACTCAGGTGACTCATCTGAGGGACTGACTGGATTCTGACCATGTCAGGCCATGGTAATGTTTAACGTTTCTAGTGGGGATCCACACTGGTCAGTCATTAGTGGAAACCCAAGCATAACCTCATGGCCATGTTAGGAGTTCTACTGGTCCCTGCCAAATGCCCATGTTTGGGTCCTTCCAGAGTACTTGCACTCATGTTTTTGGTGGGGAATGTGGTTTGAAATGTTTTTCTTTGGCAGGAGTTTCAAAATCAGGATTTAAATTAAGAAGATTAACTTTGTTTATATTTTCTTATCAAGAGCAGACTGACGATTCAAGAAAACGTTTTTTGAACAAAGAGAATTTCAATCTTATACCACTGTACCTTGAAAATCCCTTTATTTTCATCTTAGTCTGTCCTGACCACACCTAATATTCCCTTCCAAAGATTTCGCTTCACAAACCTACAACTTTCTTTTGCATTTAGATTTTGTCCCAAGCCATTTTTCTCCAAATAACCATTCTTATTTAGGACAAAATTACCTTTTACCAAGAATGAAGTTCCCATTCCTTGTATTTCTTACATATCTCCTACTTTTCTTCATACCGAGTTGCCAAATTTTGCACTCTTAGAAATCTTAGTCTCCAATGAAGACTAAGTAGTAACCGATTATGAACTATTACACCAGAATTCTTTAGATGGCAAATTTATGAATCACCTTTTTGCTAACAGATTGCAAGAGATAACATGAGCGTATTTGGCCTTGAGTAAACCTATATAGAGTAAGTTTTACATTTAATGCTGATAACCTTAAAGACTGATCTATCTTAATTAAATCGATAGACTTAACTTAGTTAAAATACTGAATTACGTTCCACCTGGATCCTCTTTTAAAAGCCTGTTTGCTTCCCATTATCAATTTTTACCTGAGACACTGGTGGGGAAATCTGGAGTGGGTGGTGTTAGGCCCAGGGGGTGCTCTTCTTGCTCCCCAATGGTAAGGGTAGGAGCCATGGTGCCTGAGGCACTGAGGATGGTCTAGAAGATGATTATACAGGCCACACCCAAGGTGGTGCAGAGAGAGGTGGGAGAGGGGGAAACAGAAGAGGCAAAGGCTGCCAGAAGACAGAGAAAGGTTTCCCAGTTCTAGAACTCATCACCTCCAGCAGAGGAGCAGACGTTGTGTTCTCCCACCAACAAGGGGGGCATAGGCAGTCTATGTCAGACCAGAAAGGACAGGGAATTTTCCAGAAACAAAAAGAGTTTCGGCAGCTGCTTGGGAATATTCCTTAAAGTCCCCATCCCGAGGTAGACTAACCACAGATGGCTCCAGTTATAGCCATTAACCCAGGAAGTGAGTAAGGGAGAAACCCCCACATCTGTTAGAAGGAACAGTGAGAGAGAGTCAAGAGTCCCCTTTGTCTGGGATGGCCTGTGTTTTCTCCAGTAACCTGAGGTTACTAGGAGGCGGCCTATTTAGATAATTATCCAGTATGTCAGGAGGGAGTTCACTAGCCAAACACATCTGGGCAAACACATTCTTCAAGGCCTTTAGATTGGGCTTCTGGTGTAGAGCAATGAAGGCCTAAGCAGGAGCAATGGGTAACCTAGGTCCATTTACCTTTTCCTACTGCAGAGATCTAACTGATAGAACCTACTAGGTAGGATAGAAACTACCTAGGCCATGCAGTGTTACAGGATATCAATCCTCTCCTAAATTTTGCCATCAGAATTGTTTACAGTGGGTTAAAAGGCACCCCAAGGGAGAGTCCTTGGAAACTGAAGAAAAGAGAAGGTCCATTACCTAGAAAATCCCCCTGACTCACAGGTGGCGCCACACACTGGGTCATGTCAGAGGTTCCTGGTGTCAAAGCAACCTGAGGCTTCCCCCGAACAAAATCGCTATGACCACTGCCACTGATACAGGCTCCTATAGGAGGGAGGCCTGCCCTCCCCTCTGCTTTCCCATCGCATTCTAGACTACGATGGGTGCCGGTGTATGGACCGAAATACCATGCCTTGAAGGTTGCGCCGTGAAGGTCACGTCATGTTTTACCTTGCCTTGAAGAACCCAATTCTGTTAGAAATACCCAAGCCTGAAGCTTCCCCAAACTTGGCCTTGAGCCAATGTCAACTTACTGCAAGCAGACTTCTTGTTTTCGGGGGAGTGGGGAAGGGGTCCATATGATGTCAGTTGCAAGATGATCACGTCGGGGTCACCACTTGCCAGAAATGGCCAGCAATCCCTGTACAACCAGATGAAAGATTACTCCAAACTGTGTCGTGAAAGAGAGGAGATGGCAAGGGGGTCAATGCTCAGAGACGAAGACCCTTTGCTCTTTGCTCCCACTTTTATAGGTCCTTCAGGATAATCACAAATTCTTATCAGGATCATGACCCGAGCCAAAGGCAGATGCTTAATCGACTGAGCCACCAAGGCATCCCTTGTCAAGTCTTTTTTATTAATCTATTAAAAAAATATGTTTGTTTCTATAATATTTTGTTGTTATTATTGCTGTTATTCTTTGGTTTTGCCTTTATGTTCTTTCTTGATGCTTTCGTGTTTTTGTTGTTATTGTTTTTGTTATATTTTTTCTATTTTTCTTTTGAATAAATGAATTTAAACCTTTAGCTTTAATAGCTTTAATTATTGTCACATATTTTGACAGATGATAATACCATAGCATAATTCTAAATATTTCTGAATTAGCTATATTTTTTCTTTTTAAGTATAAATTTAACTTCCAATTATATGGACTTAATATTTTGGTCACTATTTTCTAATTTGATTGCCTTATCCTTGGAAAATATGGCCTAATATTTAACTCTAGGAATTTTTTGGTCTATATGTCTATTTTCAACATATGCTTAAATATAGTGAAGTCTATTGCTTTTGGGGTCAGAATGTCTATTTATTAATAGATCAGGAATATTAGATTCTCTAAATTTTGATGTGTGTTAATTTCATCTAATTAAACAAGCTATCAGTTAATGAAAGAGGCGTGTTAAATTTTTTACATACAAATGCATCTAAACCTATCAAAGTCTATCTTTTTTCTATAATTAGACAAGTACATCAGCCTGTCTTGATATCAAGGCATACATTTAAAAACATATTGTCTGAAATGTATTTCTTTATTATTATTATTTTTAAAGATTTTATTTATTTATTTGTCAGAGAGAGAGAGATTGAGAGTGCCCATCAGCAGGGGGAGCAGCGGGCAGAGGGAGAAGCAGACTACCTGGTGAGCAAGGAATCTGATGTGGGACTCGATCCCAGACTCCTGGGATCATGACCTAAGTTGAAGGCAGAGGCTTAACTGACTGAGCCATTCAGGCATCCCCATTATTTCTTTATTATTATGACTATGTTTTATCTCTCTTTTCCTCTAGGCTTTCTTTCTTTCTTTCTTTCTTTCTTTCTTTCTTTCTTTCTTTCTTTCTTTCTTTCTTTCTTTTTTTCTACAAGACTGAATTTTTTCAAGGTACTTGGTCCTCCTCTTTTTTATAGCTCTTGGAGTACATTATGATTGTTAAAATGATATTAATAGTTAAGTACTTCCTATACAAATTAAGGCAAATCATGTGTGGTTTGTATTCCTGAAAATATTTTTACTATGCCTTCCTATTTCAATGACATTTTAGCAGGATCTTAAAGTTTACATTTGTGATCATTTTCTTTCAAGATAATAAAGCTATTACTTATTGTTTTTTTTTTTTTTAAGATTTTATTTATTTATTTGACAAAGAGAGACAGCCAGGGAGAGAGGGAACACAAGCGGGGGAGTGGGAGAGGAAGAAGCAGGCTCCCAGTGGAGGTACCTGATGTGGGGCTTGATCCCAGGACCCCGGGATCATGCCCTGAGCTGAAGGCAGATGCTTAACGACTGAGCCACCCAGGCGCCCCTGTTTTTTTTTTCAATCTGATGCTGTTCAAAAATTTGCTGTTAGTCTGTGTTCTTGTTTCTTTGTAAATGAATTCTTTTTTCTAACACTTAAAAATTTTTTTTGTCTTTGGTATGCCCTAGTTTGGTGTTCATGGAGTCCATTATTGTCATGAATGTTTTTTCTTTCTTTTCTTCTATGCAGTTTTTAGTCCAACATCTTGACAATTTATTTTATATTTGAGAAATAGATGCACATTCATTTTCAAACATCTCCTCCCTTTTTTCTTCTTTAACTTTTATTTCTGATATTTTAAAAATTTATTTTATTTTTAAAATTTTTACTTATTTGTTAGAGGAGAGAGAGAGAACACAAATGGGAAGAGGGGGAGAGGGAGAGGGAAAAACAGACTCCCAGCTGAGGAAGTGCATGGGGATAAGACCCCTGCACAGGAAGAGCTGCACTGGGTCATGAAGAGTGGCTGATTAAATACTTTCAAGTTGGGACGCACTTAGGGACAGCACAAGCCTCCAAGGTATTTTGTAAATAAGGTTTCTAGGACCTTGAAGGGGGCTAGGTATTGTTAGGAAATTTCATTTATTACTCTTTAGTAAATACTCAGTCAGGAGACTCTTCAGATGTCATATGCTTCGGAGATAATGGCCAAGATATATCTTGGTGGATAGAGACAAAAGAAGTTTACAAAGGAATTTTTATATGTTAAGTAGAATTTACAGGATCCTGGAGGCATGGGCTAAGATTGCCTTTTGCCCTTAGCAAAGTGTCCACATCGAAGCAGGTGAGTTCCTAGAGGAATTTCAAGGACTTGTCAATGGGCTATAAGTAATAAGGAAATCTAATTTTTATTTTTGCCTTTGCTTCCCATTTCACATATATCTTACACCTCTTTTATATTGATAACTTTAATGCCTTGCCGTTACCCAGATGGCTAGATCCTTCAGTTACTCCTTACCTATATCTACCTCATTACTTACTCTAGCCACTGTATTCTTAATTCATCTACATTAAACATATTTAATCTATTAGTACCACTAGGTCTTATTCTTATTTTTATTTCAATATCTTTATCTCCTTAGAATATTTATGGGGTATATTTTAAATCCCTAGTATGTCTCATCTGTACTCACGTATTATATATAAGCTGTCAACCTTACTCATATTTCGAGGTAGCTGTATGTTTTTGGGCTTCAGGATATCACACATACAACACCAAATAATTATCAGCCATCAGCAGGGTGTCCAAGAATTCAACGCAATTCTACACTATCTATCTGGACAGCGCATCAGATTAAAGAATCAGTCCTCCAAGACTGGCCCCAACCCCACCTCAGACGCCAGTCTGGTTGCAGGCCCCAGGTTATTACCTGTGCTTGTGACGGCCCAACCACAGATTGGAGGTTCCAGGGGCCTAGTCCCTGTGTTCTTTTAATTTGCTACAGAGACTCACGAAACTCAGAGAAATACTTAACTTACATTTACCAGTTTTTTAAAGGATATGTTAGAGGATTTCAATCAACGACTAGATAAAGAGATATATAAGGCAAGGTATGGAGAATGGGCACAGAACTTCTATGCCTTGCATTTTCACACGTTCAGCAACTTAGAAGCTCTCTGAGCCCAGTCATTTTAGGTTTTCTATGGAGCCGTCATCATGTAGTTACGAATGACTAAATCATTGTCACTCACTGATTGAACCTCCAGTTCCTCTTTCCTCCCCAGATATGTCTGGTTGTGGGGGAGAGGCCAGGGAGGAGGGGCAAAAAAGTTCTGATGCTCTAATCAAGTGGTTGGTCCTTCAGGCAAACAGCCACATCCTTAAGTGGGATCCAAAAGTCTTATCATTAACATAACAAAAGACACCTCTGTCACCCTTATCACAGGAAATTCCAGTAGTCTTAGGAGCTGTGAGCCAGGAGCCATGGATGAAAACCAAACATTCAGATGACTAAAATATATTTCTTATAAACCACAGTATCACACTACATGTTTAAGTATTTAATTGTTTGATCTTTTAAGCTAATATTTTTCTAAGAGTATAAACTACTCTGTCAGTAATCTGGATTGGGTATGATGTATTGCCAGATTTCAGTCCTTATTAGTCCAGTGAGGTCAGAGTAAAGCAGCAGGGAAGAGCGCCCTAGGGCAGGAAGTTGCAAGTAACAAGATTGACTACTACTGGCCCTTTCCTTGATTTTTTTTTTTTTTTTAAACAGGCAAATCCTCTCCTCAGAGTTGATGAGGGAGCAAAAGGGCTAGCTAAGGACAGGCAGAAGCTGACACCCCACAAACCCTCCCCCCATGGGATATATGTGACATTCCTCAGGCCCTCCTGGCTGCCCTAAAGGAAAAACAAATAGTTAATTTACAGAGATCACAATCTTGCAAGACAGGAGTCTCCCTCAGTTTACAAAAGCCATAGCAATTTACAAGAACAAAGCATTTCTAGCAATAACCTAGCTTCCAGAAGGGAAAGTAAATACAATTAAATGTCCTTATAACCTGCAACCCATTGACAGATACTTGAAGCAGGCAGAGTGTGAAAGTTCCTCCTGGAATCTCCCAACTATCTTATTGTTAATGCCTTACTAGAGGGGTAAACAACCTTAACTTGACGATGGCAAGGCCTCTGGTATCCTGTGAGTCTTCTTTAACATATGAAAGTTCTTTAGAAACTTCCTTTTTTCCTTACCTCCCCCAACCCCATAGTATATAATCAGCCACCCCTCACAACCCTGGGACAGCAGCTCTTTCTTGCCCATGGGTCCTGTCCCTGTGCGCTAATAAACCACCATTTTGTACCAAAGACGTCTCAAGAAATCTTTCTTGGTCATAGGCTCCGGACTCTGCCCCACTGAACCTCACCTGTATTCCAAAACCACATAAGGAATGCAAGGCATTGCTTACCTTTGAAATAGCACTAGGAGTTTTACCACTGGTTTATTGTCTCTGACAGGTCAGGCTATTTCCCGGCTTGGTAGTGACTTCGTTTTTGCATTCCCTTGTTCCTGAGGCTTTTGCATTTCTTTGTAAGAACCTCCTAGGAAGTTCTGTAAGAAGTGTACTTGGGCAAGTACCCTGGTGGGGCATAGATCATGGAAAAAAGCTGGGGGCAAAAAATGACTTTCCTTGTGTCACGAAAGCTATGTCTCATCTTTACTTTTCTGGGGACCTCTAACTCCTTCTGCTTATGTTCCAGCAGGCATCTGAGATATTACTGATTGTTCTCTTGAACCTAAGGGAAAAGAAATGTAAAAAGCAAAAGACAAAACTTAAAAATCTGTCCTGGAACTTATCAATTCACTGCTGCTCCATTCCACTGCTCCTTTTCTCCCTCTCTCTCTCTCTCTCTCTCACTCACACACACACACACAAAAATCAACTTAAGACAATTTTTAATTTTCCCTATTCCATTTTAATATACTTGAACCATGATCATTTTCTAAGTAAACAGAAGAAAAAAACATATCTAGGATTCCATCATTATGTGTGATTAAAGTATTTTTTTAAATTTATTTATTTGAGAGAGAGTGAGCAAGAGAGAGAACATAAGCAGGGGGAGGGGCAGAGGCAGAAGGAGAAGCAGACTCCCCATTGAGCAGGGAGCCCAATGCGGGACTCCATCCCAGAACCCTGGGATGGTGACCTGAGCTGAAGGCAGAAGCTTGACTGACTGAGCCACCCAAGGTGCCCCTGTGTGATTAAAGTATTAGAGGAATGTACTTCAATAGCACTTATAAAACCATATTTTATTTATATATTATGTATCAGGAGCCTGCATTTTTCTTATTCTCCAGATACTATTATTTGGCAATTAATATTTTTTCAATAAATATTCTCCTGCATACGAATGAGTGGGCGGTTAGTTAGAGATGAGCTGGAGGTAAGGATAGTGAAAAATAGGTTACACGTTAGAAGCCTGAGCTCACAACATCCCGACTTTGTGGCTTCCAAGACCCCGAGGCTAACAAACCAAGAGCCACAGGTGCAGAGCATGCGCTCTCCTCTTCCACCTCTGCCCCAGAATAACCCCTGGATTCATCGTAATGCATTTGCATTGCTGTTATAACTCCCCATCCCCATGGCGGAAGGCTGCCATGACGGTGCCAGTACAAACCTTTTAAGGTCAAAAACTCCTCTTCCCAACCTGTGGGAAGAGTCCCCCAGATGATTGGAAGCAGCCTACATTAGACACCACCCCACTGCATGTCAAAGCTCCTCCCAGCCCAGAAAGACAAAAGAAATATCCAATCCCCAAACTAAGGGCCAGACCCACCTCATGGAACACCTACCAGCTCTCCCTTAGAGAGTGTGCTGTGGCTCTAAAAAACCTGTCTTCTGCTTTCACTTTGGGCACTGATCTCTCATTCTTTATTGTGTCTGTGCCAAGAGCCAAGACACAATGCTTTTGGTGCTGACACATACATCATGTCTTAAAACTTCTAAGTTATTTAAATTCCCAGATATAAATCCAGTTGATGCTTGAACAATATGGGGATTAAGGGACCCCAGACCCCACACAGCTGAAAATTCACATACAACTTTTGACTCCCACCAAATCTTAACTACTAATAGCCTACTGCTAACCAGAAGCTTTACCAATAACGTAAGTAGTGGATTAACACATATTTTCTATATGTGTTATATACCGTATTCTTAAAATAAGCTAGAAAAATGTTCTTAATAAATCATAAGAAAAAATACATTTGCAGTACTATATTTATGAAAAAAAAATCCACCTATAAGAGGACTCACGGCAATTCATATCCAGTTGTTCAAAGGTCAACTGTAATTGCTTCAAGGGTATTCACTAAGCCTCTGTACATGATGTCCTCATTCCTGGATTTTTCATTCTGATCAATCTTTAAAGATTGCAACTTACTGGTAGCAAAACGTTAACTGCAATAAACAAAGAGACAAACAAAAAAACAAAACATATATTTTCTCTCTCTCTCGAACAAAAAACCAAAACAAACATTTATTTTCTCTCAAACATATATTTCCTCTCTTAATAGGATTTTTAAAAAGTGAAATGAATGGGAAGTTAAATGTAAAAATTGCTGAAAATATTATTGAAGTCAGAAGATCAAATATGAACCCTGTTAGATATCACTACACCATCATTTTAGTTTTTTTCAAGAGAAGTTCTGGCAATGACGAAAATGTATTAATATTAAATAAATATATGCATTTAAAAAGACAGGAGAATAATGTGTTTTATAAGTTGGAAAAAACATCCAACTTCTGCCAGTGATTAATACATAATTTGTTTAATTTATGTTAACATCAGCAAAAAATATTGATGTTTAGTAAGATTAAATAACAAGCATAAGAACAGTGAATTAGATCAGAAGCATATTACAAAAATGAACCATTTCCATGTCACAGAAGTATCCTATCAACTTTAGGTTTTCTTTCTATTAATTCGTATGGATTGGTTTTATTCTTCAAGTGTTATTCTTTTCTAGGTTCTTTCAGAAAAATTTTTAATAAAATCTTATCACCTAAAAATAAATATGCTGCAATTGATCTGAATGCTGAATCTATTTGAATTTGTTTCAAGTCCAGAGTCCATGAATAATAAGCTACATCTCTTTAAAAAAATTTTTTAAAGAAAACTGGCTCTCGCTATAGATTTTCTTTAACATCAAAGAGAATAAAATCACATATATCTTAGCAGGAAAATAGAAGTTGCTAGAAAGCTATGTGATATCAAAACGTAGTACATATATCACATATAAATCATCTAATTTACATGTCATAATAAACTAAATCAGAATGCTAGTAGTCTGCCGTTGAGCATCAAATATAATAAATTCACATCTGGTAAAGAATGAATAATAAATTAATTAGCTAATAAAGTATCTCCCTCCTCACACATTTAACCATTGACCTTTCTGAAGTGTTGTTTATGTAGCTTCTTTTTGAATTTTTAAATATTAATTTCTTTCTAAATATATAATATACCGACAAAATCTATATCAAATTGCATTTGGAACATTAAAGTACAATTGAATCACTTGTGGTTGATCTTTAAAATAATTTTAGATCATTTTGTGGAGGACAATAAAATATTTTAAAGGTTTCATATGGGCTCCATAGCAAGTTAACACAAACTTAAAGGCTTGAAGCAACACACATTTATTATTTTACAGTTCTGCAGATCAGAAGCCATGGTGTGGCTCCTGAGCCACGTTTATTTTTGAAACCTCTAAGGGAGAATCCATTTTCTTGTCTTTTCCAGCTCAGGCANNNCTGGGCTTGTAGCCTTTTTCCTGAAACTTGAAGCCAGCAAAGGTTGGTGGGGTCTTATGCTGCTGTCTCTGTTACCCACTCTTCAGTTCCTCTCTTCCCAGGTGTAGGCCCGTTCAGATAATCCAAATGATCTCTTTATTTTAAAATCATTTGATTAGCAACCTTGATTCAAACAGTGAACTTAATTCCCTTTTCTTTTTTCTTTTCACTTATAGTTGGGTTTTATTTTATTCTATTCTATTTCTTCTCTTTTCTTTTTCCACTTTATTTAAACTTAACAAAAACAAAAATTTACCCTTCCTCTATTTCTCCCTTCCTCTAACTCCTCCTCTGGCAACCACCAATCTGTTCTCTGTATCTACAGCCTGAGCTTGGTTGCCTTTCTTTTTCTTTCTTTCTTTCTTTCTTTCTTTCTTTCTTTCTTTCTTTCTTTCTTTCTTTCTTTCTTTCTTCTTCTTCTTCTTCTTCTTCTTCTTCTTCTTCTTCTTCTTCTTCTTCTTCTTCTTCTTCTCCTTCCTTCCTTCCTTCCTTCCTTCCTTCCTTCCTTCCTTCGTTTCCTCTTTTCTTCCTTTCTTCCTCCCTCCCTCCCTGTCTTCCTTCCTTCTTTTTCTTTTCTTTCTTTCTTTCTTTCTTTCTTTCTTTCTTTCTTTCTCTTTCTTTTCTTCCTTTTCTTTCTTCCTTTTCTTTCTTTCTTTTTCTTTCTTTCTTCTTTCTTTCTTTCTTTCTTTCTTTCTTTCTTTCTTTCTTTCTTTCCCTTCCTTCCTTCCTTCCTTCCTTCCTTCCTTCCTTCCTTCCTTCCTTCCTTCTTCTTCCATCCTTCCCTCCTTCTCTCTCTCTCTCTTCCTTCCTGTCTTCCTGCCTTCCTTCCTTTCTTTCTGATTCCACATACAAGCATCACTCAGAGTTATTGCAGGTTTGGTTTCAAACCACCTCATAAAGTGAATATCACAATAAAGTAAGTCAAATAATTTTTAAAAAATCTTCCAGTGCATATAAAAGTTGTATTTACACTATACTGTAGTCCATTAAGTGTGAAATAACATTATGTCTTAAAAAATGTAGATATCTTAATTAAAAAATACTTTGTTGCTAAAAAAATGCTGTAATCCAAGCATTCAGTGACTCAATCTTTTTGCTGGTGGAAGGTCTTGCGTCCACATTGATGGCTGCTAACTGATTAGGGTGGTGGCTGCTGAAGCCTGGGGTGGCTAAGACTCTTTCTTAAAAGAAGAAAACAATGAAGTTTGCCTCATTGATTGACTCTTCCTTTTGCAAACGATTTTTCTGTAGTATATGATGCTGTTTGATAGCATTTTACCCATGGTAGAACATCTTTCGAAACTGGAGTTAATTTTCTCAAACGCTGACACTGCTTTATCACCTAAGTTTATGTAATATTCTAAATGCTTTGTTGATATTTCAACAATCTGGACAGCATCTTCAAGGAGTAAATTCCATCTGAAGAAACCACATTCTTTCCTCATCTGTAAGAAGCAACTGTCATCCACTCAAGTTTTATCATAAGATTACAGAAATTCAGTCCTATTTTCAGGCTCTACTTCTAATTCTAGCTCTCTTGCTGTCTCCTCCATGTCTGCAGTTACCAAAGTCTTGAATCCCTCAAAGTCCTCCATAAAAGTTGGAATCAACTTCTTCCAAATTCCTGTTATTAATCCTGTTGTCCATCTCTATCAGAGTTTTTAGGTGACCAGATGCATTGTCAATGAACAGTCATATTTTGAAGGAATTTTTTTTTTTCCCAAGCAGTAGGTCCCAACGGTTGGCTTAAAATATTCAGTAAATTATGTTGTAAACAGATGTGCTGTCAGCCAGGCTTTGTTGTTCCATTTAAATGTCATGGGCAGAGTAGATTTACCATCATTCGTAAGGCACCTGGGATTTTTGGAATGCTGAATGAGCATTGACTTCAACCGAAAGTCACCAGCTGCATTAGACCCTAGCAGAAGAGTTAGCCTGTTTTTTGAAACTTTGAAGCCAATCATTAACTTTTTTTCTGTAACTATGAACATCTTAGATGGCATCTTCTTCCAATACAAGGCTGTTTTATCTGTGTTGACAATCCGTTTAGTGTAGCCACCTTCATTAATTATCTTAGCTAGATCTTCCAGACAACCTGTTGTTTTACCTTGCACTTTTATGTTCTAGAGATAACTTCTTTCCTTAAACCCCATAAGCCAACCTCTACTGGCTTCAGACTTTTCTTCTGTAGCTTCCTCATCTCTCTCAGACTTCATAGGATTATGGAGAATCAGGGCCTTTTTCTGGATTGGGCTTTGGCTTGGGAATGTTGTGGCTTGTTTGATCATCTGTTCAAACCACTAAAACTTTCTTCATATCAGCAATAAGGCTATTTCACTTACTTTTCACTTATGTGTTCACTGGAGTAGTACTTTAATGTCCTTCAAAAACTTTTCCTTTTTATTCACAACTTGACTATTTGGCACAAGAGGCCTATCTTTTTTTGACCTGTCTTGGCTTTTAACATGCCTTTTTCTCTAAGCTTAATTGTTTCTAGCTTTTGATCTAAAGTGAAAGATGTTTGACTCTGCTTTTCACTTGACCACTTAGATCCTGTTGTAAGGTTATTAACTGACCTAATTTCAGTATTGTTGTGTCGGGAATAGGGACTCTTGAGGAGAGGGAGAGAGATAGGGGAATGACTGGTCTGTGGTACAGTCAGAAATACACAACATTTGTCAATTCAGTTCACCATCTTATATGGGCATATAGTATTGTTACTATAACAATAGTAGCGTCAAAAATTCCCAATCACATGTCATCATAACAAATATAATAATAATGAAAAAGTTTGAAATACTGTGAGAATTACCAAAATGTGACACAAAGACGTGAAGTGACCCAATGCTGTCAGGAACATGACACCATAGACTTGCTTGGTGGAGGGTTGCCACAAATCTTCAATTTGTAAAACAAAGCAAAAGAATATCTTCAATGTGCAATAAAATGAGGTATGCCTATATATAGTTTTGTGGGACTGCAAGCATAAGTCCTGTTGACCACCAGGGCCAGGTGATCTGGAGATAGACATCTGGGCAGCAGTCATAAAAACCTGGATTCCAGATGAATGTATAAGCTCTTTTCTGGGTTATATTGGCAAGCTGGAACAAGGCAGGGGAACAGCACCAAGGTGGCATTTCCAGCCTAGGTTCTTTGAGAGAAGCTCTGTAGGCCACTAAATATGTGCCAAACCTGAAGACTGCCCCTCATGTCAAAGCTCTAAAGTAAGCAAAGAAACCTCCTTCACAGAAAGACTTGAGAGTATTCCACAGTCCACAATTCAGTGTCCTGGGGCCAGCCTGTCAAGACCCATCCATCCCTCTGATTACCGCAGTCTCATTGAGTAAGGACGTGTGGGGCTAGGTAAGGAGATACAGATAGGGGCCAGGGGATCAGGCTCACAAAATTCAAAATGTGGGAGATGAAAGGAAACCAGAGATAAGGGAACAAACCAGACCATCCTGTCCTCGGTGACAGAGGTGGGGTCTTGTTAAAGCAGCTACTTGTGACCAACCAAGAATTACCCCATGTTAAAAAGGAAGTAAGCCATTGAAGGTGTAATCACTAGTAATCACTTACTCAATGGTGCTGTCAATAGAGTTGTTAAACAGATTTAAGTTCCCTGGTTAACTTTCTATAAAGACCATCCGTAAAAGCCCTCAGTGGCAACTCTATCGGGACTTCTCTCACTCTTGAGAGCTTTTTCTGTATCTTTGCTTAATAAACTTCTATTGCTTTACTCACTCTCCTTCGTCTGTGAAATTCATTCTTTGACTCCATGACACAAAAGCCTCACTCTCCCACATCATCATGGGACCCAAGAACGCGGTCCTACCCCACCATCAGAGCCAGGCAATCAAGAGGTGTCCCCTGGGTTGGCAGCTGCAAAACACTGGAGCACCAGACATAAAAACCAGGGCACTGCCTGCTTGTAAATCTCCCTCCAGGAGACATTAATGCTCTGGAGCAAGGCAGAGGGTAAGCGTGAAGATAGTGCCCACCCGTCCAAGGTCTCTGGAAAGATTATAGCCAGTCCTTAGTTTCATGTTTATTAGAAGCCTGTGCCTCAGACCACAGTCATTATGAATAACTAATAAGCCTCCTTCACAGAAAGATTGAGCTCCTTAATTGTGTTGCCTGTTGCTGGGCCCTGGGGATTGTAGCTATTTAAGAACTCTTCCTCTGTTGGTTATAGTCCTGTGGGATCCAGGGCATAAACCCCACCAGCTACCAGAGCCAGGCAATGTAGAGGTGTTCCCTAGTAGCAGTCAGAAAAATCAGAGCATAAGACTGGGGTCTGAGATCCTTTCCTGGTGACATCAATTATTACAGTCCCATGTGACTACTGTAGATTCAGGTAAATGGAAACATTTGTGCAATGATCCTGAGGTAGAAGGGAAAATTCTAGGAAATTAAATACTCCTATAGCAGAATGTGGGAAATAGATGATAGTCAGTATAGTCAGTGGTAAACATGGGAATTAAGTAAAAAATCAAATGAGGAAGAATCTTTCTGTATGAAAAGATTAAGATTATCTTCAACTCTGAAAACTTTTGATAGAAAATTAATTTAATCAGACCTATATTTAAGAAGATTGTTCTAGTAATTATTAGAAAATTAAATGGAGGTTGGGGTGGAATTATGAATGATTAATGACAAGTGCACAATTTATAGCTGTAACTGAGAGAAGAGAATGAAATTGTCCAGGTAGGTGGAGGAAAACCTGTTTCGTGAAGCAAGCAGGTCATAATCTATGAGATCTCCACTTACAAGTATCTATCACCAAAGTTTTGCTCACCTGGACAGAGGTTTCACTTGTTCATGGTAGGATGCTAAGTCCACAAGAAATTAGTTCCACATGAAGTAGCAGTGTGTGCTATTTCTATTAGTTCTATTTCACATCATCTTAAACATTCTTGATTGCCATAGAAGTGTGGATTGTAATAGTCACAAGTGCATCTTTTCAAGGCACATATACCATAAGAATGGTTTTTAATGTCCACAGCCCAGAAAATTCTAGAAACCCCAGCTAATTTTTTTTCTTTTTAATTTCCCGTAACTACATGTGTGGATACTGCATTTGTCACCTGAGTCAACACTTAAGTATGTCTCTGCCTCCATCTGTCTTCTACAGCAAAATTGTATGCTGAATTATTCAAGATTTAGCATACTGAGACCTTTGTCCCCACTTTCCTCTCTAGGAACTCAACACTTTGAAAGAGATATGAAAGTTATTTTTATCGCTGTAGATATGAAGAGTATATTTTATAAGTGTAAATACAGGAATTTTACTCTGTTTTGTCTGTTTAGTGTGATTTTTTTTTTTTTTTTCTAAACCAAAGCCTGCCTTCCACGACTAAGGGGAAGTTCTTCAGTTAACATGGGAAGTATACAAACTCAGTTAATGTCTTGAAATTTTATTAAGCAACAGGTGGCATTGACATCATAAATGAAGGATTTTTGCCAGGTTTCGGTCAAAGTTGCAATGAAACAAATGCAATAGGAGAATGCCTAAACCACTCTCCAGCTGCCAAGAAACGTAATTGAGTAGTGAGCTCCAAATTCAGCAAAGTGAAGGAGAGGGGGTCAGCTGAAAGAGCAGTCAGATTGCACTTAAGGAAAAGGATGGAATGCGCATTCTGTGAAGAAATTATTACTTTTTTTATTTGCTTCTTCAGAAAGAGTTTTTAAAGCACAGTGAAGGGGGTCAGTAGAGAGGCAAACTTTCCAGAGGAGAAAAAACAAAAGTTTTAAGAGTGGTGAGTGCAGAATAATGTATAAACTTGTGAAATCATTATGCTGTGCACCTGAAATGAACATTTTGTGTCAGCCGTACTCAATGAAAAATAATAACAAAAGAACTTCCCCACCTAAAAAAAAAAAAAAAAAAGGAATCTTGGGATGGAAAACATGATTACTGAATTGCATTTTGTATAACATTCCTGGCTAATAGAATGAGAAATATTATGAATTGACTGTTCTTGAATAGCAGAAAATCCAGGAAATATTTTGTTATTTCCAGTTAGTAGCTGAGGTCTTCACATACGTTTTCAAATACAGCATTTGTAGGAAATTGTTCACTATACCTGACAATAATGACATTGCATTTTATTATATACTGATAGTTTTATATTCCATTAGGTTGAGATTTTATTGAGGGCAGAGTGATTTTTTATCTCACTGACATTTTGTTTAGTGCTTATGAAATTGCAGGTTATAAGTAAGCTTTTATTAAATAAAGTAAATGAATAAATATATATCAGTCTATATTTTTTTTCAACGAATATTAGTAATCACTTTCCAGGCATTGTTCTTCACCTAAAGATTAAGTATGAAAAAATACCTTTATATCCTCTCTTTACCTATTGTCATGTTAATATAAAAGAAGAATTTTTCAACATCTATATTAGTGTGTCATGATTAGTGTATTGTAATTAGGTAGAAGTTGAGAATATTTCAAGATTTTTTCTGGATTTTGTACTTAGATAAATTCATTTCTTCAAAATAAATGTTTAAATATATAAACACACACAGATCAGTATTATATCATATGTGTACAATATATACGTGTGTGTGGTGTGTGTGTAAATATATATGTGTCAGATTTAGAAGAGTACTATTGTCATGCATAGGTGTGATTTAAATAGAAACAATATGTCCATATTCTTTTAGCTTTGCATAAAGCAAAATAATACTGAAATGTTAGCATTTGGCTGATTTGTCTGGCTTTGTATATACAGGGAGAGACAGGGAGATGTCAGAGTAATGTCACTAATGATTAGCAAGAATCTTGATTTTAAAAAGATTATATTAAATTAAATAGTATTTTCAAACATCAAAAGGTGACCAGAATATCCCTGTATTTCCAGTACTTATTTGTTTCAGGTATTGTTTTCTATGCTATTGAAACTAAGAAAACTAAATAATAGCTCTTTGTCAAACAGTCTTTTTCTATTGTATATATATATATATA